>NC_142930.1:92847486-92854986 GCF_046866305.1 Octopus bimaculoides | reverse complement strand
ATATGTTTTGACATTGGTGGTGTCAAACATTAATGTTTTGCGATAATAATGTATAAACTGACTGTTTTTTTTTCTCTCTCACCCTTTTCTTGTTCATCTCACGCACACCATATACATGTTTCTATGCGTGTAGAATATATTCACTTCCCCTTCCCCTGAAACAATTTTGATCATGCAAATATATCCTGACACGCTCACACGTGAGTGCATGCAAGTTATAATCTTTTGTTTTTTTTTTGTTTTGAAATTTACACACTTTAATGCATTTTGTAACATGTGCAATTTAGCCTGCAGTAATATTTGTTTGTCATTAACATTGCACATAAACATAAAAATGTTATTTCGTTGATGTCGTCTAGTTATTTCTACATTGTTATTTTCTAATCGGTAAAAGTGTATGTATGAGTGTGTGTGTGGGGGGGGGGGGGAATCTCAAATGCAGAAGGTATAGAATCTCAACGAAATTTGTGAGGTCGAGTTCGATTTCTAGTACATATCTGATTTCAAAAATATTTATCCTTTTATCCTTTGACTTGTTTCAGTGATTTCACTGCGCACATGCTGGAGCACCGCCTTAAATTTGTCTTTCAAGTATTTTCAGTTAATCGACGTGACATGATAAAAAGGGATCAAAGGAGAATTCAGTGGTTTGTATACAATTAGAAGCATCGACGCAATGGAATTCTGTCCATCCATAAAAGTATGTACTATCACGTGCCATACTTTACCTTTCTAGACAGCAGTTACAGCAACAGCAATAACAGTAGCTACACCAACAGGAGCAGCCGTAACAGTGCAAAATTGGAGAGTGATTTCTATTTTTCTTTTTGTAGTTATTTTTGTTGCTTAATCTTTGGCGACCCTGATTGAGTAAGACAATGATCAGGTTCTCTACCTCTGACTATGCGATATTATTCAAACAGCGCATTCAGGATAACATGAACCAATTCATTTTTCCTTTTCCTGACGGTAATGTGAAATCTGAGGGAGATTAGGATGTTATTTCCAGCAGTTCAAACGACCACATAGAGGTGTTTTTGCTTTCATCGTCAGATATAGTTTATTCTCGCGAGAAGACTGCCAACGGTAGATTGTATCGACGTCAGATTTTCAGATAGCGAAATCGAAGTGAAAGATTTAACTAGACGGAAGCATAGATTACACCTAGGAACTGTGTGCGTGAGAACTGATTATTTAGTTGCAGTTCCTCGTTGTTTTAAACTATATGATGAACCGATGCTATCAGAGATACACTTACTGCCCCGGCAGTTTGTGCAGGATATGTGTAAATCTAAAGGCTGCAAGAGTATTCTGACTACTTTATCAGACAATACTGTCATCCATCCACATATATATTCAAAAATATCTGTTTCCGTGCCATACTCCTCTGCACATCAGAAAAAAGTTTTAATGTCATCTAACTAATTTTATGAAAATAGGCTGCTAGAACCTCATTCAACACTTCTGCAGATGAGGACGCAGTGAGACGTCCGCTGCGAGACAAAGTAAGTGAGAGAGGGGGGAGAGAGAAGAAGAGAGATAGAGAGATAGAGAGAGAAATTGCCTGTAGTACTTGAACAGTCTTTTATTTATTGACTCTGGAAGGTTGAAAACCATAGTTGACTTCAGGGTGTTTATTCCTTTCTAGAACAAATACTGCAAGGCCTTCTACTTGCCAGTTCACGTCATAATTCATGAAATTATACACATAATGTTAATGCTCAAACTGGAAGCACACAGCATATATCTTCGAAAATATATTTTATCAATAGATCATACATCCTTGTGAAGATAGCAGCCACATGCTTTAAAAGATAACAACAATATATTAGTTGAACAAAGAGAATGTCTATAGCTCCCATACTACTAAAAAAAAAAAATTATGGTATGCAGAAACATCAAACATATTTTGGCTCAATGGAACTATTGTGCTCACATAACAATGGAAGGAAGTACGGGAACAAGATATTTGTGAGAATTTTTCCCTGGCAACACTTATAAAATAGCAGACGTATAACCATAGGACTTGGTGCACTTGATATGAAATTGAACTATCTACACTTATGCAGATTGTATTGTTAAAACAAGGATTTATACTGAATAGGTGATTTTTGTGTGAATATCGTACATCCTTAACTATATATATATATATATAAATACATTTGTATTTACATATGTATATACACATATATAAATCGATACATAAATATATACATATATATATATATGCGTGTGTGTATGTGTGAGTGATCGGCAAAGTTACTAAATGATATTGACTATGAGAAGCATTTATATTTACTTAAAGTCGTGTCATTGGGATTGTTCTTCATTACACCTTTCCTTTTTAGATATGCAGAACTTTGCTTCGCCGCTATTTCTGTCAGTGGAATCTCTCACGACATCAAACACTGCATCAATAACGCAATACGTTACTCAGATAAGCAACACTGTGATATATATATATATATATATATATATATATATATATATATATAGTGTTATATTTGGGGATGATCATTTTGCCAATATATACACGCATTATTTATTTGATTTTCACTTTAACATTATTATTACTATTATTATTATTATTATTATTATTATTATTATATGTTTGACTTTTGTTTTGCATTTGTACAAGTTGGATCCAAGTCTCACCCAGAGACCTCAAGAGACAACAAGTTAGAAGTTCATGTAGGTGTTATGCCTAGGGTACCATATATTTGGATTTGTACAGTTTTGTTCAAGTGAATGTTTAAGAAACCATAAGAAAATTATGTTTGCTTTAAAATTTGAGATCACATAGACAGTATTTTACGTAGGATATGGGCAGTTCCCATGAGCACTATCTTTTGGACTTCAGCCATTTTGGGGTTTCCTGGTATCTGAGCTAGGTAGTAATCAGCCCGTTTCGCTGTCATTCCCAGGGCACCTATGACAATAGGTATTGTTTTCGTCTTCAGATTCCACATTTTGCTAATTTCTATTTCAAGATCTTTATATTTGCTCAGTTTTTGGTAGGTCTTGACAGATACGTTTATATCAATTGGGACAGTCATATCAATGAGGAGGCATGATTTTTGTCTGAAGTCTTTCAGTATGATGTCTGGCCTATTTGCGTCTATCTTTCTGTCAGTTTGAATGGTGAAGTTCCAGAGGAGTGCAATGTGATCATTTTCAAGTACTGGGGGTGGTTTGTGTTCCCACCAGTTTTTATCATGGGGCAAGTCCAGGTTTTTGCATATTACCCAGTGAATATATTGTGCAGCTCTATCATGCCTGTTGAGATACTCTGTAGGCGCAAGCAGACTGCACATGGAGACAACATGATCGATGGTCTCATTTTGTTGTTGGCATATACGACATAATGGGGAGCTGCCGTTCTTTAATATGTTGGCCTGGTAGTTCTTTGTAGGTAGGCATTGATCTTGGGCTGCTATGATAAACCCCTCTGTTTCTGATTTCAATCCAGAGGCCATTAACCATTGGTGGGTAAGGGCTTTGTCAATATCTGCATTATTCGCTCTCTTTGGGTATTTGCCATTGAGAGGTTTTCCATGCCATTTTTCAGTCATAATAGCTAAGGCAGCAATTTTAGCACGGGTTTTCAAGCGCTTAGCTTTTTCTGTAGGTGTTTCTAGTTCGTCTAATTCTTGAATTTGTTGCAATTGGAATTCACTTAGATATTCCTTTGCCTGTTTTGTTACTGAGTAAGATGCTTTCTTGCTTTCATATTTTAAGACAAGTTTTAGCATCCAGTCCTCAGAGTTTTTCATATAGGTGTCTAGGCCAATTGTGGCTACCTTCATTGATAATGCCAGCTGTAGTAGTCCTCGACCTCCCTCTTTTCTTGGCAGATAAAGACGTTCTATATCTGCCTTAGGGTGGTGCATTCTATGCATTGTCAACAGTTTTCGTATTTTTCTGTCAACATTACATATTTCAGTAATTGACCAGTTAACGATGTTGAAACTGTAAGTCACGACTGGTATGGCTAGAGCATTGATCGCTTCGATCCTGTTTCTCGCGTTCAGCTCTGTCTTCAGTATTGCTCTCACCCTGCGATAACATTCTCTTCTGATCCTTTCCCTCATCACTGAGTGCTTGATATTGTCCCCTTCAATTACCCCTAGGTATTTGTAGCTCTCCGCTGGTTCTAACTCTTTTATGACATTTTGCTGGTCAAGGTTCACATTAGATGTATTATTATTATTATTATTATTATTATTATTAACATCATTACCTTCTTTCAATATTGTTTCCATTTCTTGCCGAGTGTCTTCCCAACACTTAAGGGAAAAAGGAATAAAAAGAAACAAAGAAAATAAGGTGGAAAAGGAAAAAAGTCACAGTGCAATGCTTTTCTCAATATGTGTGATGTTAATACAATCTTTTGCACATCCTGCATGTATGGTAAGCCAGGGACCATCCTCAAATAATTTATTATTATTATTATTATTATTATTATTATTATTATTATTATTATTATTATTATTATTGCTTTACTTCTCAGAACGTTCTGTCTTGTTTGTTCTAGTAGATTCTGTGAGAGCGGACAGCAACCTGCTCTCAGAGGTCTCATAGGGTCCCTTTCCGCACATTATAAGCTTTGATACTTGGTTCTTAATTATTGTGGGTGACATTCAACATTCAAGTACCAATCTCAAAATCCAAGCTGTCTCCAGCAGAGCAGATTTTGGGCTTGCTCTGCTCTCATGCCAATTTCGATTTCTCTGACATATCTCTCGAACTTGGTTGCCGGTGCTCCGAGTGTCCCTACAACTACTGGAATAATAGACACTCTCCTCATAGACCACATTCTTACTATTTCATCTTTTACTAGTCTGTAATTTTCAATCTTTTCTAGTTCTTTGTGACTTATGCGTGCATCTCCAGGTATTGTTATATCTATGATCTTGGTTTCCTTTTTTCCTTTATCTACTCCAACATTATCTGGTCTCCGAGCCTCCGAGTCACATTGTTCCTTGTTCTCGGTGACTCCTGTTTCATGTTCGTACCATTTCCGTGCTCTGTTCACATAACCTCCTGTGGAGGAAGTTAGCTACGTTATCGTTCTTCCTTTTGAGGAGCTTTTGGGTCAGCTGGCTACACTCATTCACAATAGGTGAGAATGTTGCGTTTCTGCTGCCACACATCATACAAAGGGGCGACTCACTATACTTGTCTATTTGGAACTTGGTGTAATTAGCTCTCAGAGCTTCTTCCTGGGAGCTGCATATCAATGTCTCAGTGTATCCTTTCAGATAAGTTTTTCTTTGCCATCTCCAAGTGTTGATTTTGTCTTTTCCTTCGATTTCTCTGAGGTTTTGCCCATACAGTGGTTTCATTTTCCCGTTGTTTACCCTTGCTTCTTCCTCTTGTTTCTTAAATGTTTGTGGTGCATCATATTTTCGGTAGGTATTGCATTGTAAACTCTAACAGCAGCAAGCAAGGATCCACTCTGCTGTTTGATGTACCATATACGACTGCTTTTCTCGTTGACAACACGGATCTTGCATCTTACGAGACCTCATCCTCCCCTGTTTCTAAGCACATACAGTCTGTCAGAATCGATTTTGGGGTGTAGTTCCTTGTTAATTTTCATCACTTTTATAGTTTTCCTGTCCATTTCCTCAAGCTCGTTCTTTGTCCACCTTACAACACCAGCGCCGTAGCGCATTAAGAAAACAGCCAATGTGTTCATTGCTTGATTTCGCTTCTTCCATTATTATTATCATTATTATTATTATTACTATTATTATTATTATTATTATTATTATTATTATTATTATTATTATTATTATTATTATTATACAACTGTTCAACATTTGGATGATTGAGGCAAATTTCTACTGCATCACATGCTACACCTCCGTGGTGCTAGGGTGTGCGCAGTATTGTGTGTTCTTTTTTGCTGTGTGTTCTTTCTGCTGTATTTGCTTCCATGTATCTGATACATGATGGAACTTAGGAAATAATATGCTTTTTTCGGGATGGAAAAGTGAACCCACGTGCATAAAGTTCTGTTCTCGGAGGTTTCTTCGATTAGCATTCCTGTTCGCTGTCAATCTGGCCCTTTCTTAAAGATTTGTATTTCGCATAGATAAACGTGATATACCTAGGAAATAAATGCTGCAAAAGTTTTATGTAATGTGATTTATTTTCAAATATTGCTTTAAACTGTTTATTGTGAACGATCACGACTCGAGTAGATACGCTCATGCTGCTTCTGCGATATTAAGATCAAATACTTAATGTGTATTTGATTGAAATGTACATGGTATGGATGGTCTTCAATTAATTTCATTCCATATTTTGGAGGTAGCAAACATCTATATAATGCTATTTAGTAAATAAGTGTACAAGATATTTAGGAAGAAGCGTATAAATTATTAAGAAAATTGCCCAAAATACATGGTTGTGATTGGTAAGATATAAAAGTAATTTAACATGTAGAGTCCTACGAACTAAAACTATAATTCAGTACTAAAATATAGAAAACTACATTGAGGAATTATATTAACGAATATAACAGCAGAATAAATTGGTAAAATATAATTATTGCGGTAGATAAGATTGATGTACTCAGTTAGAGGTGAAAGGATGAACTGATAATATATAGATGCATACATGCATGCATTCATACATACATACATACATACATACATACATACATACAAAAATACATACATGCATGCATGCATACATACATACATACATACATACATACATACATACATACATACATACATATATATGTATGTATAAACAAAACATTCACACACTAAGGCTTGAAATAAGATGTCACTAGTGTGGAAAAAATTAAATTGTTGGCATCAACAGTAGTAACATAGGTGGTTCCACAGGTGATATTAACAGTAGTGACATCTTATTTCAAACCTTAGTGTTTGAATGTTTTGTTTATAAATATTTCTGCATCATGTGCTGTGTTTTGGGCGCAAAATAAAACCAGTTCACTAACGGAATATAACGTGATGGTCTTGAATTTTTACTAGGTGGTCTGCACTGAAGAGGCTCAGGGATTAAATTTCCAAAAGCCGAAACTCGGGTATGTAGATGTTTTAAATGACATAAATCTTTCATAGTTGTGCTTTTGAAGGTATTAATTCTTTCCGTTTCCTCGCCTACCGTTATTTCTCTGTTATCTTGGTGCTTTACAGTAGTTTAATTAAGACTTTAACTCTTATTTCTAGCAGGCTGATGCTTTTCTGCATCGTTAGGCTTCGTGCTGATTTGTAATTTATATATATACATATATATATATATATATAGGGAAGAGTTCACAAAAAAAAAGCAAAAGACGAAGACAGGTGGTGTAGACAACAAACAGATTTATTAGTTTAACGCTCGGGAAGTGAAAAAGTCTTTAACGTTTCGAGCCTACGCTCTTCCACAGAAAGGAACACAGAAAGAAATAAGGAGGGAAAATAAAGAATGTGTAGTGGCTAGCGATCTATCATGGCGAATATATATATATATATA
>NC_142930.1:92822486-92844986 GCF_046866305.1 Octopus bimaculoides | reverse complement strand
AAATACAGCACATGCAATCGCAGCCAAGTTGACCAAAGTGAATAGAACTCTACACCTATCTAACGTGACCTGCTTGCCACGCGAAAGAAACATTATAATGTCTAACTAATTACGTTATTTGATATCTGTCAAGGCATTCAATATGTCAATACGAAGTTTCATTAGATATTGGCATGATATTTCGATACTAGAAGTTTTTCCCCAACTCATACGGACACAAATGGTTATCTATATGCAACCATTCACGCACGCACAAACTATGTCATGTGTGTAAGTATATATATATATATATACATACATGCATACAAAAATCAATCATATATAAATGTGCTTATATGTGTATTTGTGTGTGTGTGTGTGTGTGAACATGTATGTGTGTGCGTGCGTACGTGCATGCGTGATGTGATGAATTGGTAGAGCAGTTAGAAAAATGTACGAGAATAGCTTGCCGTTTCGTTTCGGCTCTGTATTTCCAGTTCAAATTCCTTTAATGTTATTTAAAAATCTGGGCAAAATAAATCGTAAATAGATCGTGCCATGATATGAGCAAAGGATATTGAAGACGACTGCATCAATCATGACTCTCTTGATATAGATTTTAAAGATGTTCTAAGACAATACTAAAATAACTGAGAAATGTATAGTGTAGATAAACTTTGATTTATTACAGGAAAAACATTTAACTACGAAAATGGCAGACCGATGTGAAACCTTGAGTTTTCCTCTTGAGCGGCGATAATATCTAAACATTTCCGTTACAGTGCTAGTAACAAAAATTGCTGCATCTCTGCAACTATCTATCTATCTTTCTGTCTGTCTATCTGTAATTATATATACCGGGAACGTGAAACTCCGAGTAATAGTCTTTTGTTATATTTCTGCTGCTTTTAAATAAAGCATATAATATATATATAATTTTAGTATAATTTTAATAGAGGGTACACGAGGCGCCTACTTGCTAGAAAGACGAGCTAAGTCCTCAACTAAACCACCGAATTACACTGCTATACACAACAGATCAACATAAATCTGGAAAATGTGTAAAAATTAACAAATCACCTCAACTCAAAGCTGTAGAACGAAGAATCCGATATACCTGGACCATGATTTCGAATTCTGGTTACCGTCTTAATTCTCCTCAGCAAGCATCACCATATGAAAAATTGAACTCACATCGTTAGAATCCGTGGTGTTCTGAATTGTTTCGCGCCAAATTCAGAATGACTTCAGTGTATACTATTTACACAGGGTTGTCCAAAAGTTACCTGACAGGTAAATTGAAACCATTTAATTCCACGATTAAAACCAAAAATTATTTTATACGAAACTTCGCTAATAAATAGACAAATGTTAAAAAAAACCCAAAAGCAGGTGATTTTAACTCAAAGCATTCTGTTATTAAACATTCATAATTAGAATGAATAAATAAAATTGAATATTAAGTATTTATGGAATTTTGATTTACTGTCGGGTGTCTTTTGGCCAAACCTATATATAAGAAGTAAATATTCAAACGAATATTCATATAGATGTTATTATTGTTATTATTATCAGCGCTAAATATAAATAATTGATAATAACAATAAAAATATAGGTGGTAGGAAGCAATAATAGCGTTAAATAGCTATTTCTGTTGATCTAGTGTATATTTCAGAGTAATTCGGTGGTTTAGCTGAGGATTTAGTTTCTCTTTCTAGAAAGTAGGCGCTTCGTGGGCCCTCTATTGTAATTGTAAATGTTATTCTCTTTGTATTTAACGCAATTATTGCTTGCTACCATATATATTCTTGTTACTATTATCATCTACTATTTATATTTACCGTTGATAATAATAACAATAATAATATCTATTCCTCTATTCTTTTATTCTTTTAATTCTTTCAGTCATTTGACTGCAGCCATGCTGGTGCACCGCTTTTAGTCGAACAAATCGACCCCAGGACTTTGTAAGCCTAGTACTTATTTGTACTCACAAGGCTTTGGTCTAACCAAAGCTATAGTAGAAGGCACTTGCCCAAGGTGCCACGCAGTAGGATTAAACCCGGAGCCATGTGGTTGGGAAGCAAGTTTCTTACCACACAACCACTCTTGCGCCTATTTATATGAATATTCATCTATGTGTGCGTCTATGTACGTGTGTTTGTCTTTATCGTCGCATGCGTTTATGTGTATATGTATGTATGTATACATATATGTGTATGTATGTAAGTATGTATCTATCTATCTACCTATATATAAATATATAGATACATACTTACAAGGTGAACAAAAGTGTACGTACGCCGTTCTATTATGTATAAATTGAAAAAAAATGGAACAAGAACGCAACAAACATCAATACGACAATAAAACATCCGACAGATAGAGGATACAAAGACGGACAGGAAGAATATAAGGACGGGCTATTCGCAGTCTTCTCTTATCTGTCGAGTTTCCAGCGCATCCTTACAATTTCGGCCAGTTACACTTGAGACTGTTCAAATCTGGCTAGCCCCAAAAATCTAAGCTAAGAGTATTAAATTCTTTGGAAGAAAGCAAGCGAATATGTACAGCAAAGACAAAAAACCCGGAGAAAATGTTACACAATTACAAATACAGACAACTAGAAAATAACAACAGGTGTATTTCAACCAATAAAGATGAATCAAGTTGAGCTGGCGTGTGTAGATTGAAAGCCTTGAGGCAGGAACATAGGAGATGAACATAAGAGATGAAAGTCATGAGACACGAATATAAGAGATGCTTCGTGGACGGCAGTCGAGCCAAGAAAGAAAGATCATGTTTGACCGAACACCGGTCAGGTGGAATGAAAGGAGAGAGGTAGGGGCAGAGAGATTAGAGAATTAGAGGAAGAACGAGAAAGAGAGGGAATCAAAGGGACATACAGAAAGGTACAAGGGAGATAAACGAGTTGGGAATGTTGGCAGATTAAAGAAAAAGAATGTCAAGAACTGTGAGAGAGGGAGAGCGAGAAAAAGAAAAGAGAAAAGAAAGAAGAAACTATGAGGGGGACTAAAATAATGAGTAAAGGTGTTGTACAGAATTTAGATACATGCTAATTAATGAAGTACTTACTAATTAAGTACGTAGAGCAGTACTGTTTTACATGCAATTGAAGATGATTATTTGTAAAAATCTGTGAAAATACTGGGGTTCATTTGAGACTATAAAACTCTGGAAGCTCACACAAAACCATAAAGTGCATAATTTCTTTTAAAATTGCGTTTTGCTGAAGCGACAGTGATATGTTCAATTGTATTATTGGAAATGTTGCCTTAAAGGAGAACATCTTTAAAACTTATGTACCTTGATATGCATTTTTCACCTTTTATACAATGAGACTTGTTACCTGATATTTTAATCTTGAAGACAAGAATTTAATGTACTCTAGAAATTCAAGTAAATGCCCATGAAAAAATACTAGTTCGCTTCTCGTAACTTTTCTGTTTTATAATTATTGCAAACGTATTGAAAGACCTAAGTAAATAATAAATGATTTGAACAATCTTAACGATAGATAAAAATCTTCAGTATGGTTTTGAGGCACTGAACAACAAACATATTTCAATATCAGACAAAAGTGCATATGGCTCCATTTGAACCCACAGCCTGAGAAAGCTTCCAAATACTGTAGATGTTGATTTTTCATAGACTCTATTATCAGGTACCTTGAAAATATTTTCCAGTAAGGCTGTGTCAAAACATGTCTATTTTAACATTTAAAATACTCAAGCACTGCTCATGCGAACACATCACCATCGAATCACCACACTCCCATTAAAACATGAGCCACACTCAGCAAGGAGAACTTTCACAAGTGCTGTAAATGCTGGACATGACTATCGTCGAAAATCCCTTTTGGCCAAAACACACATTCTTAGCATAGTTAAGGCCGTTCTCCAAAGACTAGACCTCCCTTAGAGCTAGACGATATTTCAGATGCTAACACTCTACAAGGCTCTGTTGAGGTGGACAAAGGCGTACTGCACCCTAACATCGTAGGAACACTTTCTATAGTGGAGAATAGCATTTTAATGAATGTCTGAATGGCAATTTTATACTGAATGCCAAACGAGAGATAAATAAACACCTCCTCCCAAATGGCTCGTGGGTAAATGTGAAGAATTTGTATTTTAAACACCAAGAAATAATGAATGGATAAAACCATTATGGTTTACTTGAGATACCGAAACGAAAACGAAGTATTGTTTACTATGGACAGTAAAAGTTATACGACCGGAGAAAATATTTTGTGAAAATTAAAAGCATCTAATTAGAAACCATATTAATGAAAGTATTAACATTTTAAAATTTAATAAGATATAACAAACAGAAATTCATTTTAAATGCATGTTTGCATGAAGAACACTCTTAGTTAATTTAGAAGTGTTTAATTAAAAGCAGCTCTGTAAATAATGATGCATAAGTCAGCAGAAATTATGAGCATTCTCTCTTTGTAACCACTACAGTACCAACATTGTAGAAGCAACATTTTATTTTTATTTCGGTCGTTTTATATAGTCACCATGCCTTTCACATTACGTCTCAATCTTTCACCTTTACTAATTCTGGTCATTGAATAAATATAATTTAACCTTACACTAATGAAAACTTTGCCCAACAAGAGAATGTCCATCAGTTTTTTTTATTTTACATATTGTTTATTTTTCATATAATATGTATTTTTCGATCTTGCTTGGATTATTCTCTAAACAAACTTGCCCTAATTCCTTCTGCATCTCCAGAGGTTCCCGAATTTTCGTCTCCTCTTTCTTTCCCTTTTCAGTATCGTCTCAATACTTTTTGCTGAACAAAGGAGGGTGTAAGTGTGGAAGGATATGTTAGTCTTCGGGAGTCTGTGTTTATGCATATGCGCTGGTATCTGAACAAAATAAATCAAGCCTGACAAGGGAAATAACTCTCATTCGCCAAAACAAGTATATTCACTTTCAGTACAACAAATATACATACATATATACATACATATATTCTTTTACTCTTTTACCTGTTTTGCTGAAGAATAATTGCCAGACAGGAAGAAAAACTAGTATTTTGTTGTATGATATTTTGTCTTATCTCAAGTGGTCTTCTGAGTGTTACAGAACCGATATGGCTTCGTTGTTAGCCACTCATTGAAACAGCAATGAGAGGTTAACAATCAGCCTTTCGCCTATTGTGAAAGGCCGATAAAAATTTAGCATTCCTTTCATCATTCATGATAATTATTTTATTTAGTTAATTAAAAAACAAAGTTTCTCAATAGTAATTCATTAATAATTTAACGTACATATCAGATATAGTTTATATTGCCGACTACTCTAAGCAGTATTTTCTAAGTGTATTCAAGCAAACTGTGATAGTATGGTTTGTTTTCAATATTTCATTATCAGTAAGAATTATTGTGCCTAGCCGACTTTATACTTATCGACTTCAGCTAACCTACAACAAACGGACTCATAGCTGAGTGCATAGGTTCTAATGAAGATGCCAGGTGTTACCCAGGCACTCACCTATGAATTTTCTGCACCTTACAACGGCAAAAGCTGTAAGCCAATGAAGTTTATACGATAATCGTTGATTTCTTTGTCATCGCTTTTCTTTTCTCATTACCATTCTGTTCTCGACTAACGCTTCGTTCAGAAGCATACGTATATTGAGTTTTACACCCAGGTTATTAGTATCACAATGCCTAAGCCAACTATTAAACACACACACACACAAACACACACACACACACACACACACACACACACACACACACACACACACACACACACACACACACACACACACACACACATGATCCATTCAAACTTTTTAAAAATTACTAAGGAAATATTCTATGATAAGATGCACTTGATGAACATCAACAGGACCAGAACATACACCAGACAACCTGAATCCAAAAAAAGAAAACGACAAACCGAAAATATACAAGAGCAGCGAAAAGAAATGACTGCGGTATTATTAACGACAATGAACAGAGTCTTTCAGAACATAACGTTGGTTCAAATTTTGGCACAAGGCTAGCAATTTCGAGGAAGCGGATAAGTCGATGACATCGATCCCGCTGCTCCACTGGTACTTATTTTATCGACCCCAAAGGATGAAAGGTAAAGTGGACCTCGGCGGAATTTGCAGTCGGAAGGTAAAATGCCGCTAAGCATTTTGCCCGGCATGCTAACGATTCTGCTAGCTCACCGCATTCTTCGGGAATACATTATTACCAAGGTCCTCACCTTCAGAAGAGACTATTTCTACTAGCTGACTTGATATTTCTCTAACACAAGGAAAAAAGAAGAAAAAAAACTCTTACAGGGGCATATTTACTCATGACTATTTGAGATCCCAATATAAAATATGTCACTATAATTTGATGTGTCATAAATAATCATGTTCTACAATATATATTTAGGACTTGTAGATATATATTTGGTGTTGGCACTTCGTCGCTTACGACATCGAGGGTTCCAGCTGATCAGATCAACGGAACAGCCTGCTCGTGAAATTAACGTGCAAGTGGCTGAGCACTCCACAGACACGTGTACTCTTAACGTAGTTCTCAGGGATATTCAGCGTGACACAGTGTGACAAGGCTGACCCTTTGAATTACAGGCACAACAGAAACAGGAAGTAAAAGTGAGAGAAAGTTGTGGTGGAAGAGTACAGCAGGGTTAATTTCACGAGCAGGCTGTTCCGTTGATCTGATCAGCTGGAACCCTCGATGTCGTAAGCGACGAAGTGCCAACACCAAATATATATCTACAAGTCCTAAATATATATTGTAGAACATGATTATTTATGACACATCAAATTATAGTGACATATTTTATATTGGGATCTCAAATAGTCATGGGAATCGAAACCGCGATCCTATGACCACGAATCTGCTGCCCTAACCACTGGGCCATTGCGCCTCCACTGTATATATATATATATATATATATATATATATATATATATATATATATATATATATATATATATATATATATATATATATATATATATATATATATATATATATATATATATATATATATATATATATATATATATATATATATATATATATATATATATATATATATATATATATATATATATATATATATATATATATATATATATATATATATATATATATATATATATATATATATATATATATATATATATATATATATATATATATATATATATATATATATATAATCAATTTTTTTTCTCCGTGTTTTTCTCCTTGTCTCCGTATTCTTTCTGTTGAAGAGCGTAGCTCGAAACGTCAAAGACTTTCCGTATTCCCGAGCGTCATACTAATATATACTTTTGTTATTTACACCACCTGTCCTCGTCTGTTGTTATTTTTTGTATATTCTCCCATATATATATATATATATATATATATGGAAGACCAGCAGTCGCCCATGCGTACCGGCGCCCCCTCTCCACGCCACCGATGTTATCCAAGGGAAAGGCAAAGGGGCCGATACCGTTTGGCACCAGTGACGTCGCAACTCATTTTTACAGCTGAGTAAACTGGAGAAACGTGAAATAAAATGTCTTGCTCAATAACACAACACGCAGCCCGGTCTGGGATTCGATATTACAACCTCACGGTCGTAAGTTCGATGCTCTAACCACTGATCCATGCGTCTTCACTATATACATATATATATATATATGTAAAACAAATAATAAATGAGTATATGCATATATACGTACAGGTATGTGTATGCCTACGTCTACCTGTATATATAGGAGCATATCTGGGTACAGGACTTTGCAAACAAAACGTGTGTGTGTGTGTGTGTGTGTGTGTGTGCGTGTGTATCTATCTATCTGTCTATCTATAGACAAACGCACACATACACACACAAACACACACACAAGATTCATGGAATGGAGTAGGGAAAGTCCGGGCTACATATCTTTCATACCGCAAGGAGGTACATGTTGACGCAGAGAGGATTCAAATCAGAAAAAATAATCCACAACGTTCCATCTCAATAAACCACTATTGTTCTTGACAGTTATTTTTTAAAAATATCCACTATGGATCGCTCGAAGCTAACTTGCTTCCTACACCTCCATCCCTGGATCTCACATTTATATATATATATATATATATATATATATATATACGCGAACGTACACACGGACACACAGATTATGCACGTAAGTACATATGTGTGTGTATACAGGCACTAACAGTGTACATCTCTGTAAATATTGCAGGAAAACATAGTAATTCGGCTTACCTGTTTTGAACAGAACTAAGCATTTTGGGGAGACAATGCTCAAGGCCAATCATAACGACATGAATTATAATCAATATAATCTACTTCATTCTAGTAAGAATGCATATTTTACTGACATCTAAGAAATAAATGAAAAATCGATGACTGCCAGGTTTGAAATCCAAGCTTTGATGTTGTTTTTTTAACACCCATTGGAACCTGATCAGGCAAACATATGATTAATGTCATACCAGCAGTGATCATATTGTCTTTGTTTTTTTTCTCCCTTTCAGTCATGATATACCTTGTGATATATTATCAAATACAGCCTTTCTTTTCGAGAAGTTAGGGTTTGCTTTTCTATCATTCTAACGTAGATTTTCTTCGTTGGCTGGTAAAGTTTACAGTTTTAAATGTTTTTAGATGCCAGTAATATATAAAAAGCATTACTCTACTTCTGCTTCTCAATATATTCTTAGGAGTCCGTATTACATCATTTAAACTAAACTAGAGAAAGTTGTTTCGCAAGGTATGCCTTATTTGATGCTGTTACTTAACTGCAAGTGAACTGATCTACGGTTAAAGGCTTTCCTACCATGATCATCACACTGTTCATTGCATATTTAGGGCTACATTATCAAATTTACCTTACTTCCTTTTTTTTCAAGATGGTAGGGGGAAATTTTTGTCATACTGTATTCAGTCATAATTTTAATAATGTTAAATAACGTGTCATGATTGACAGGGCTGTTGTATGTTATTTCAGGAAGATTTTGCTCCTGTTTTTTTCCAGGCCGAGTGATCACCAAGCGGGTTCCATGTTGGCTCAATTTACAAAGGTTAACTGAGGAACTGGTGATTGTGGATATGTAAAAGTTGTGATGTATTGCTCAACGCAGTAGCAGTAGTTGCTGTAGTCGTAGTCGTAGTAGTACATGTTGTCAGGAGGTCGAGAAATTAACACGTGTTCATAAGGACCTAATTAACGAAAACTGATCGTATTTATAGCAGTTTCGAAAATTCACAAGCAAAAAACAAACATACACAAACACACACAGATATACGCAACACACACAAATATACACAACGCACACAGAGACACACACACGCGCACACACACGCACACACACATACACATACACATAGACACATACATATACACATAACCATAGCAATACAAATCAGCGTTGGTTAATTTCGATGGACTCGTTAATAGCTGTTACTTGCTGTTCTTGTTTGTTGAAGTCCTGTCAGTGTGCGGTGAAGGAGCAGGGACAACATTTACATCACATGGAATCATTATGACAGAGTGAATGTGAATAATGAAATAAATTTGAATTACAACTTGTTGAACATATTTATGTCTGTAGAATGTCAGAAATGACAAGTGAATAAATAAACTGGAAGCAAATTTAGTCGCAGAATAATTTATCAGGTTTCAAATCGGAAATTAAAACGTTGGGAACTAATTTAAATTCTTCCACCAAAATCGTAATATAAAAGAAACTTTAAGAAACATTTCCCACCACCGCAAAATAAAATTAGCTGTGTAAATGAACGCAGCTTCTATTGATTTGACATAGAGAACTAACCGATCTTATGTGCATTCATTCAACCCTAGTAGCCTTCGAAGCGAATCATGCGTATCTTTTGACTGGTTCTAGACGATACCAATCGGTGAACAAAACCGATATTTCCTCATGTTTAGCATCACGTTCTTTGAATATCAATAGACTTTCGATATTTATTCCCCCCCCCCCCCATTCTCCTCTACTCTATACATAGTTCACTTTTGTCATAATTTTACTGACTGGAACCAAATGCTAAATCGATTTACTACGATTCTTTTCGTTTTTGCTATATGAACCTATTCTTGAGTGAGAAGAAAATTCCATCATGTCTACGTAGACTAGAAAACTAAGTCTTAGTGTTAGTTCGTTGATTTCACAAACATGCTCTCCCTCTCTTTCTCTCTCTCTCTCTCTCTCTCTTCACCTCTCTCTATCTTTCTCCCAAACCACCGAGAGAGTCGCTATGGGGTCACCTAAAAGAAATAGCAGCTAAATCTCCCTATATCTTACACAGTCTTAACTAAAAGTGATAAATTGGACACTGGTGGGATGGTTATTATGGAATGAATTTAATCATAGTTCTGTTCCATCAAGTCTGGCTGAATAATAGCTGCAATAAACCCTCTATGCCATTCTCTCTCTCTCTCTCTCTATCTCTCTTCCACTCGTTTTTCACTGCTCTGTTCTTAAATATCTGAAGTAGACAGATTAATTTCTTACTTCGTTTTCGTCTACAGTAGTGGTTCCCAAAGTGGGCGGTATTGCCCCCCTGGGGGCGGTGGAAAGTTCCAAGGGGGCGTTGAAGAAAAGTGAGGTGATAATGGAGTAGCGAGTTTTAGTTGTGAAATATAGTTGCTTTGAATTTGCTTCAGAAAGAGGTCTATGTTTGTAATAGTTAGTTGGGGTGGGGGCGCTAGGAATGTGACCTGGGTCTCAAAGGAGCAGCATATATATATATATGTAATTAAAACCATGCAACCTGGGACTTTAAGTTTCACCTGACAGCTCATTGAGCCAGTCGAACAAGCTAGCGGACGAAAGTATATTCCCATTTGATTTTGAAGGTAACTTTAAAATATTAGCTCTAGTTTAACATATACATGCACACAAACAAGCACCCATATATAAAGGTGTGTGTATATGGACTATATGTATTATAAATACACACACATACACACATATATGATACAAAATTTATAACAATTTATACTAATTTATGATTTCATATTATATAATTATATTAAAGAGTGCGGATAAAATCCACCAACACGCTAGAGATAGACTCCAATGACTCTAAAAACCACATCTATACACCGTTAGCACAGGTTGCAAGCGGGTAGATGAAAAAAAAATGAATCAGATTTTTTTTTTTTAAAGATGATTAATTGTAGTTCGATTTCTGGCTTAGCGTCGTAAAACCTTTGCTGTCTTCAGTAAAATATGCCAAAGTATATAGATTCAAATATTTATACATTCTCATACGAACAACATATTCGCACGATTAAATACATGCATTAACATTTACACACCAGTAAATGTATCATTTTTTCTCATCTCAACCACGTGCTTTTATTATCAAAATAATCTCGCAGCGAATGCAATTTGATCAGAAACAAAATATATTTTATACAAAATTAGGGATAAAACCACTTTAATGATATAATCAAGTACCCAGCGTGAAATAAAAATGTGGTTTTATCCTTAATTTTGCATAAAATACATATTTTTTGCTCCTGATCAAATTGCATTCGCTGCGAGATTATTTTGATAATAAAAGCACGTGGTTGAGATGAGAAAGAATTAGATTTTTACTAGTGTAAATGTATGTATATAATCGTGCGGATGTGTTGTTCGTATGGGTATGAATAGATATTCGCATCTGCATACTTTGGCATATTGTACTGAAGACAGCAAAGAGTTTTACAACCCTAAGCCAGAAATTGATCATCAATTAACCATCTTTTCTCAAAAAGATCTTATTAATTTTTTCACCTACCCGCTTACAACCTGTGCTAGCGGTGTATAGATGTGGGTTTTGGAGCAATTTGGCGTCTATTTCTGGCGTACTGGTGTGATTCATCCGCACCCTTTAATATAATTATATTATATAATTATAAATTAGTATATATATATATGTGTGTGTGTGTGTGTATATGTATCGAGAGAGAGAGAGAGAGAGAGAGAGAGAGAGAGAGAGAGAGAGAGAAGAGAGAAAGAGAGAGAGAGAGAGAGAGAGAGAGAGATGTACGTACATATATAATTCATATGTTTATATATGTATATATACCATCACATATACTTATTTTTGCACATATCTGTGTATACAGGCATATGTATTTGCATATATAAATGTATGTATATATCTTTGTTGAAATTCAGTTTCCGTTTTAAGTGTATACATAGTCAGGTGTGATCAGGTTCTGACTAAAGTATACACACCCAAATCAACAGAAAACGAGTAAATCATGCGCTTTCTTGCACTTATTAATCTCTATTTCCCGCGCACTCGTACACAGAAAACTACATAAAAAGGTGTAGCTATGTTTTACGTGTGTATGTATTCCGAATTAATGCCGAAAACTATATTATTGATAATTTCATGTTGTGTATGTTTATAAAATGTTGAAGGTATAACAGCCAATTATAATTAATTGGGAATACGATTATCGATAGATCAAAGTATATAAATGAGTGTGTGTACGTATATTTGCATGTGTGTAGGTACGTGGTTATGCACTTTTGTGTATGCGTATATATGAAATCCCATAAATATAAGCCCAATACAGGCATATACATACGTACTTACATAAATGAATACATACATACATTCATACATGCATATAGATATATATATATGTGTATATGTGAATGAGTGTGTATGTGTATGTATGTGTGTGTGTGTGTTAAACTCAAATCCTATGATGCGTAAAAGAGAATCCTTGTATCAATAAGGCTAATCAACTATCAGTGGTAGCATACATGCATACATACATACACACATACATACGAATATACATAGATACATAAATAAACATATATATGAGTGTCAATGATGTGTGTATGCGTGCATACAATGTATAAACGCACACACGCACGCATATATACATACACGTGTGTGCGCATGTTTGTGCGTTTTTGAATGTGTGTATATAAGCTGATCGGATTATATACAGTGCTGTAAATCTTATTAGCCAGTTTAATGTTGAGCCTTTTATATTCACTAATTGCTTACCGAATTAGTTAGGAGAAACTGTATTAGATGTTTGTTATTTTTTGTTTAACGCTACAAGAGAACGTAGAGTTTGGGCTTTCAACTACATCTCTCTAGTCATTAATCACTGAAAAATTGGGTTGTTAAGTTTATGATCAAATGTTAATATAGGGTGAATGGTTATTATTAAGAACGTACATCAACTGATAACTAGGTATCGCTATTTTTTCGTATTTTAATGGCGCTTGTGTGGAATGAATGAACATTGTGCAAAATAAATGCTACCAGTTATTCTTTTTTATGTAAGTTTATATAAAAATTTTGTTGGAGAGTAATAGGAATCAAAAAGCTGCTGATTAGATGTTAGGGGTGAATACGCAAATTGGATATAATATCAATATTTGTCATTGGAACGGTTTGGGTGCGCTTATATTTGCTTGTATTCTTTAAATGAACTTAGCCTTTCCTGTGTAGTCGTTTATATATGCATATAAGTTGACAATTGGCAGAGTCGTTAGATAGTCGGATTGGTTTCTTTGGTTTCTTTGAGGTAACTGTTCTAGTTCTCCGCACTTTGATGTCGAATTCCGGCGAAGTCAAATTTGTCTTTCATCCTTTCGAAGTGTATAGATAAAGCACCAGTACTGAATCGACTTTTTATCTACATCTTTCCTTCTGTTTTTTACGACCTATTTGATGGGAACTAAGATGCTATCGAAGAGAACAACGAGGTTTATGTAATACAAATGGAGAAGAACAATAATAGCTGGTCTGGAGGTATACATTTAGTTGTACTAAATTCGGTGGCAGGAAAGGGTGTGTCTCTTTAATATAATGTCTTAGGCGGTGGAATGCTTCATTTTATGTAAGCGATTCTTTAATTATTTCTCTTAGATATGATAATTGGTGTAAAGGTTAGTCTAATGTAAGATGACACTTCTAGATTCGTTGCGGACTACAAATAGAATATTTCTGTGTCGTCCGTTACGTGTGAAGAATTCTTAGAGATTAGGAGATTTTTGGCGTGGTTACTGTTTGATTTATTTACTTTTTCGGGTATTCGTGTTTCAGGAAGAGTATGATTAGCTATGGTATGAGTGTGTATGTGCGAGTATGCATGTATATATATATGTATATTATACACACACAGAGATAAATATATATATATATATATATATATATATATATATATATATATATATATATATATATATACACACACACAGACACACGCATATATATATATATGCGTATATGCATATACATACATACATGCATACATGCACACACCCATATACATCTATATATATATACATATGTATATAGAAACATATATATATATATATATATATATATATATATATAAATAATATATATATGCATATAAATAATAAATAAATAATATATATATGCATATATATATATATATATATATATATATATATATATATATATATATATATATATATATATATACATATATGGGTACAGGACGTCACCAACAGTAGGCAACATAAAATACGAAAACAATTTAGTTAAATACGCAAATAACGAGAGAAAAGGACAAGTAATACAAAGAATGACCCTTCATCAGTTTTCGGCTGTCCATCTACTCCCCATTTCGAGCAATCAACGACAATATGGGTCTTCTTATCTGAAAACCTGCTGTTCAACTCTCCTTAGAGACTCTTCTCACACACACACACACACACACACACACACACACACACACACACACACACACACACACACACTACACACACACATAATATACATTAAACGAATAAAAAACTACTCCGGGTAGGGTAATGTCGCTGGAAGGCATTCATAAAAAGTAACGTTTTAAACCAGTTGAAACATCAAGTTTACAAGTAAGCTCAATTTTCTGGTAAATTAACTTATAAGGAATGCTCGAATCACTAGAATTAACGTTAATAATGAAAATTAAAAGGAAGTTGCAGTACTAAGATATAGCCTTTGGAGCGTTCGCCTGTGTATGTACCTTTAGAGGACGTTTTTACTAGAAATGCTTAGTGAGAATTTCTCTCGACTAGTTCCCCTTGTATTGAGACCGTAATTTGGCACTTTCGAGAGAAAGTTCATAAAGGACGAAACCTATGTTCTTAATTCTCTTGTGCCCAAAGTCACAACAAACAGCAAATTAGAAGTGCTCAACTTAACGGAAGTGACATTAAACATAAAAATGATACCAAGTCGAAAATATCGAACTAGAAACCAATCTGAATGTGTTCCTAAAATATGGTAGCAATAATTGAAAACATTTAAACAATAAAGAATATATTATATTTTATATGTGCGGATTCAGTTTGTGTGTATGATATCAGATCGAAGTATTCAGACTATATAGGTCTATTAAATATCTATATAATATTCTGTATACAGTTGTCCAGAAACACTTATAATGAAAATTTGAACTAGATACATCAATGTATGCTGATGAAGAAATGTTTGTGTAATTCAAGTGTTTTCTTTCATAGAATTATGAAAAAATATTCAGAAAGGAAATATTTAAAACTTTCTGTTATCTGCATGCATGATTTATCTAAAAATTATCTACGCGATAAATCATCAGTATAATGAATAAATATATCGAAGTTTCATCTAATTAATTAAGATATGTTTATTTACTTCACGTCTAGAAGTGAAGTATTTGTAATAAATATTCGCGTCCAATCTAGATAACGTTTTACGGGTATGTCTATCTACGTAATAATATTCTATAAGTTATGACTACTAAGAGTCACTAGTTTAGAGAAGGTGTAAACTATTTAACACCATTTCAGGCTGTGTTCATCTAGACAATGGTTTCATGCTGTTACAATCTAGCCTGTACCTATATAAAGAGAATGGATAAATTTAAGGTTGATAGTATGTGAATGGTTAACATATCTAGAAGCAGTATCTGTTTTCTTAACAACGAAAGACCATGTTTCAGTGATCGAAATTTAGCCGTACTTGTCGTCGTAGAGAGGATGAAAAAATATTTACATACTGCATATATTCAATTAGTACGATTCTATTTTAGTCAGCTAGTCAGTTTTAAGAGGAATTTTAAAGTAGATTTCCATTGCTATTTTCAATCATAGGAGCAGAGATAATTAATTTTGCAGTGAAATTCGCGCAAAGATGGAAATAAGCAACATAAATAATAATAAAAATAATGATAATAATAATAATAATAATAATAATAATAATAATAATAATAATAATAGTAATGAAACAACTTAGCAGAAACGCCTGAAAAAAGCATAAACGAAACAAAATAAGTCAGAACAAATGGAAATCGTAACCAAAAATATAACTAGAGAAAGACATTATGAATATATAAACGGAATGAAAGAGAAAATAGAAAAATAAAATGAAATGTTAGATTTGATGAATGAGGTAGGGTTATTTTACTTGTAAATAAATGACAGCTTTATTGAAGAATGTAGTAGAGTTTTGTCGGGCGAACATTTCATTGGTCCACATTACTGTCACTTTGGATTGATCTCTGGATGAAAAGATGGCTTACAGTCTGTGTATTCATTTGTCGAGTTAGTTGCGTGAATTCCTGAGATGGCGATAAATCTACTGATATATTCCAACATTGCCATGAAATACACCTTTCAACAACACGATCAACATCACCAACAATACCATGAACAACACCACCATTAACGCTACCAACAACGCCATGCATAGACACAATCATATAGGTGGATATAGATGTTTCTCTACATCACTCTACTTATATACATACATATATATATATTTATACACATATTTATATATATATATATATGTATATATATATGTATATATGTAAATATGTATATATATATACATATATATCTATCTATATCTATCTCTCTATACACACACATACATACACACCCACACGCGCGCGCGCGTGCCCAAACATATATATGCTTGAGATGAGAAGTAGATAAGCAGCCGAAAACTGATGAAGGGACGTTCTTTATGTTACTTGTCCTGTTTTCCATTTGTTTCTCTCGTTGTTTGTGTATTCAACTCATTTGCCTTCGTATTTACTGTATGTGATGTCCTGTACCCATATATATATATGTATGTATGTATTACTTATATTATTATCTGATTGAACGCCATTTCCGTATATATATAAATATATACATATATATACAAAATGGGACAAGAACGCAAAACATCCAGACAGTTAGGTGAAACAAGAAAGGGACAAAACACCCAGATAGACAATATAAAGTAAACATGGACAGGTCATTCGGAGTTTTCTTTCCCCAGTCGAGATCCAGATTATCTTTGCAATTCCAGCTGATTATTCTCGATATTGCTCCAATCTGGCCAGCCCCAAGGAAAAACTAAGCTAGGAGCATTAGATTCCTTGGAAAAAAGCCGCGAATGCATATATGTATATATATATATATATATATATATATATATATATATATATATATAAAGAATTATATATATATATATATATATATATATATATATATATATATATATATATATATAAGAATAAGGGCAGAGAATCGTCAATTAATAATAGAATTAATAATTAACAATTCTGCCAAGTAGTTCAGTATGAAAAAAACCTTTATCGGTAAGACTATTTATCATTATAAATATACAGGGATTAGCAATTGAGTTGCTTCTCCAACATACTGAAAATTTAGAAATAGTAGTTCTTTGACTGCTATTTCTAAATTTTCAGTATGTTGGAGAAGCAACTCAATTGCTAATCCCTGTATATTTATAATGATATATATATATATATATATATATATATATATAATTCTTTAGTTTCAGCTCAGAGCTGTGGCCGAGCTGGGGCACATTTTTTTATTGAGAGCCCTCCTCTAATATGTGACACTTGGTGAAGAATGGAGTTTGATGTCGCTACTCTCATTTGAACCTCTTGCTGTGAGGTAGGTTCATCTGGGACTCTCGACTGGAAGAGGTTCAGTTTTGACTTGAAAACAAGTACATCCACTTTCTGTAGGCCCCTCAGGCTATTTAGGAGAATATTAAAAAGCTGTGGGGACCTGAAACCCAGGCTCTAACTGGTCCTGACACGCGATGGCATTGCTGGGATCTTTGGCACTGTGCAGTGTCGACCCGTTCTGGCATTGGTGTAGGCTTTCAATGCCAACATTTGGCACAATTCCTTCCAGGATGTTCGAGATGTATATTATTGCATACTTCTCCGGCTTTCGCTCCAGGGAGTAGAGTCTTAGCTGATTCAGCCTTTGCCAGTAGCAGAGCTTTTGCAATGAGACGATCTTCTTTGTGAAGCTTCACTAGATTGCTTCAAGGTCCGCTGTTAAATTTACACTGTTGGGTGACCATAGCTTGGAGAAGTAATCCAGGCGGCTGAGGACGAATATCTTCCAGAGGACCATCATGGATTCTTTTTCTCTGGTTCTGGACGTTCTCAGGATCCATCTAGCCAGTCGTCTGCACTTTGTCGCCATCCTGGTAATGTGCACTTGGAAAGAAGTGTCATCACTCATGTCGATACCCAAGTCCCCCACTGATTTAGGCTCTGGGATTGTAATCCTCTGTGGACCAGTGTACCCTGAAAGTTTTATATTTCATTTTAGACGCTGGTCGTGCAGGGCTTGGAATTTTTCAGCATTAAACTGCATATTATTATCCTCAGCCCATCTGTAAACTGAGTCCAACTCTTGCGGCAAGTGTGCAACATCGCTGGAGTTCTGAATTTTCTGCGAGACTTTCGTATCGCATGCGCAGCTAGCAAAGGTGGTTATCCGGGCAGTTGAGGGCATATCTGAGAGGGCCACTATGAAAATCAGTGGTTCTAAGACAGTGCTCTGTGTAACACCGTTCACTAATTGTGTTTTCATTAAGGTGGCTCCATTGGCCACTGCTGCCTGACTTCTATCTTTCAGAAAGTCATGTAACCACGCTCCAAGTTTTCCAGTTATGCCAAGATCACGCAGTTTGTGGCATATCATACCATGATCTACCTTATCCAAAACGTTTGCAAAATCAAGGTATATCACGTCCACATTTGAGTTGTTGAGTAATCTGCCTCAACATCCAGTCATAGTGCTGTAAGAGCTGGGTGAAGCAGCACCTACCTGGTCGAAAGCCATGCTGGTTATCTCTCAACAAATTATTTTCTTCAAGGAATACGATTAGTTTCTCTCTGACTATCCGTTGCATGACTTTGCTGATGTGTGAAGTCAGAGATATAGGCCTATAGTTTTTGGCATCTGCTCTGTTACTCCCTTTATGGATTAATCATATTATTCCCTCCTTCAGCTTGCTTGGCAGCCTGCCATTTGCAAGAAAGGTCTGGAAGAGAATCTGTAGAGGTTTTGCAAATGGACGCTTACACGATTTGTGGAGGACTGCTGAGAAACTATCAGGACCATCAGTTGAGTTTGCGTCCACCTCATCGTAACTGCCTCGCTGGTTATAGGTGAGGTGGCAAAGGAATCCACCGGTTAGTTCACTTTTCTGTGTTCCAACGGGGTGGTAAAGACACTTTTGAACTAGTCATTCAGTACCTCACTGATCCTGGTTGGACTATCTGTGATGGAGCCATCCTTCATGAAGAGGAATCGTATCTTGCAGCGTACTGAGGCTGTTTATTTCGCATAATGAAAGAAGGCCTTTGGGTTTGGCTTAATGCTTTTTATAACCCAGGCTTCTTTGTCTGCTCTCTCCCTCACATAGGATTATTGCAGGCTTTTTTCATTCTTCATCAGTGTTGTTTTTAGGCGGGACCTTTCGCTACTTTTGGAATGCTGGTTGAAGCGATTTGCAACCTTCGTCTGTCGTCTCATGAGGATCTTCCTTTCCTTTGGAATCTTGTTCCTTTTTGTGTTCGCCTTGTGCTCTGGGACATATTTCTGGCGTATGGTTTGCATAATAAACATGAAATATTCTAGTTTCATGCCAATGTCTGGTGTGGAGAGACATTCCGGCCAGTCCTGTCTGAGGATCTCTTTTTGGATAGACTCCTAGTCTGCTTTGTGGAAGTTCAGATTGGAGAGATTTTTGGTGCTTCTCTTAGGCTGTATGTCGCTGGCATCTTTTGGTGCATACAACTTTCTCCATGAATAGGGCAATGGTGAGGTTGAACAAGAACACTGCCTGTGCTTGTTTGCAATGAGTCATTCCTGAGAGCATGAGGCTTTCGGGCTATTTGACATTGGGGAAGTTGAAATCTCCCATAAGGAATATGCTCACGTAGTGTTCCAGTTTCATGAGGATTTCTTTAATTTTTGTGAGGCAATCTTCAAAGTTGCCTATGTGGTTTGGAGCATCCGGTGGGAGATATGTATTCCATTTGAGTATATTTTGTTGTCTTATGTATAGAATTAGAGTGTCACATACTGAATTTGAGTGTGACAGTAAGACCTGGGGTATGAGGTCATCAGGGAGGTATATAGCAACTCCATTATGACTCCTTTCCCCTCTGTCTGTTCGCAGTATGGTATATTTTGGTACGTGTACTTCTTCATCAGGGCTCAGATGAGATTCCACGAGTGCTACGCATTGGGCTTGATTGCATGCAGCAAGGTCTCTCAGGAAAAAAAAAACCTTTGCTTTTGTTTTGCTTTTGTTGTTGAAAGATATATACATATGTATATGTATATAACTTTCACCACTTGCGTCTAAGAAGAGGCATTGAAACGCTCCTCGCTTTAAGTGTATCAGGAAAGGCCTGGCTGGATGCCCAACGTTCCGGGTGTATAACAGCACTTAGAAAAATTGAAGGACCGCTGCAATAACTGTGTGAATCTCAGAGGAGAATATGTTGGATAAAATCATAATTAACTGATCTGTCTGCATTTTCTTTTACCCAAAGCCTGGAACTTTTCTGAACCCACTCGTGCATATGCATACGCACACCCACGCACGTAGATACACACTTATAGTTTATATCGAAACTAAATTCTTAGCATTTGATATAACATGCTAAATGCTAAGAATTTCGTTAATGAAGGATCAGTCTATTTGCATGAAGTCGTTACACTTATGAGACCGTCTTGCTTTGCGTGTTTATTTCGTCATTCGATTGTGCTTCAAGTAAAGATGTCTGGGGATATGAATAAATAATAAAAATGGCATTTTATTTTATTGCATATGCATTGCAAGAATATGTGTATGGGATATAAAAGAAAACACGTTCCTTTACTGAGACGATCGTAACATGGATTTCAATTTCTCATTTCCTCTTTAAAATTATAAACATTCTTCTTCTTCTTCTTCTTCTTCTTCTTCTTCTTCTTCTTCTTCTTCTTCTTCTTCTTCTTCTTCTTCTTCTTCTTCTTCTTCTTCTTCTTCTTCTTGTTATTATTATTGTATATGTGCGTGTGTGCGTTCTCGGTTGAATATGTATGTATGTATATATATAAAATATGTATCAGGCGCGGTCTCAAGAATTTTTCAAAGGGCAGACACAAGCTCAGGAGAAAAGGGTATAATAACATTATTTAGAAGGGTGCACTTCTTTTCTTGAAGGTGGCGCGTGCCCCTCAGCCCCTCTCCCTTGGGTCTTGGATCCGCCCCTGTATATATATATATATACATATATATATATATATATACATACATACATACATACATACATATATACATATTCATAAGTATAGTGATGTATGTATATATATATATATATATATATATATGAATAACGTCGACCACTAACGTGGACAATTAATGCGCTAGAAATAGATCACATCTTGTGTCTATTAAGACCTAAATTGTTCTCAACATGAAATATAGCAGCATACCAAAAACGTGAGCGGGCAATACATTTAAAATCACCTAAAAAAGCATTATTAAACAGGAACTAGTTTCGGATTTAACAAATTCTTACCATTTGTCTATTCCTCATCAGCCTGATTTGTAATTTAACCGCAATCATCAGAATCGTATACAGAGTTGCCCACCGCCATGGGTGCGCGTGCATATGGTTCTGCTAATTACAGCTTAATGGTCTTGCCCGCTCACGTTTTTGGTATGCTGCTATATTTCATGTTGAGAACAATTTAGGTCTTAATAGACACAAGATGTGATCTATTTCTAGCGCATTAATTGTCCACGTTAGTGGTCGACGTTATTTTTTAAAAATGTACATTAATCCCCTGAGATTGCAGATAATATTTCTGAATCTCTTTGATTCTTTAGATGTGCTGGCCTCCTGATAATTAATCGATATTAATTAATATATGACTAATTACCAGATTTTATAATAATAATAATAATATATATATATATATATATATATATATATATATATATATATATATATATATATATATATGCATGTATATATATATTCCTTTCTATTTCTTTCTGTTTCGCTTCCTACAATTTCCTGTTGTCTTACAATAAAATCTTTGCAACGGAGAAGGATGTAGTTTTCACGGATGGCGGAAGTCGTACTTGTTTACTTAAACACTGTCTCATCACACAACAAACACACCTGTGCAGA
>NC_142930.1:92799986-92817486 GCF_046866305.1 Octopus bimaculoides | reverse complement strand
AGCACCGAATAGTAAATATAATGAAGAAAGAAACCAAAAACCAAACTGAAAGATCAAAACCAATAACTATGCCATATTTTACTCTGTTCTTGAAAGGACCAGACCTGTTACAGATTACATGAAATTGGGGCATGTCCTGTTTACACTATATGTAAAGGTGTGTGTGTGTGTGTGTGTGTGTGTGTGCCTTAGTGTATGTGTGTGTATATATATATTTATCTCCTCATATAAAAATAGTGTGTGAGAGAGAGGGGAGGGAGAGATAGCGAAAAAAAGAGGAGAAAGATATTTGAGGGTATGGCCAAGAGAAATAGAACAGAATATGCAAATATTTCTTCAGTGACTCTCTGCTCTTGAGTCAATTATGTATCTTTACAGCTAAAATTATTCATATATATATTTATCTATAAATCAATATACATCTATTTATGTGTGTATTTATACACAATATATCTACCTATGCATATATATATACATATGTATGTATATACATATGTATGTGTATATATATATATGTATATATATATATATATACATATATACATAGATATGTATGAATATATGTATATATATATATATATGTGTATGTATGGATGTATATATATATATATATATATATATATATATATATATATATATATATATATATACATATATATATTTATATATATATATATATATATATATATATATATATATATATATATATATATATATATATATACACACGCGCATATATGTCTCTGTGTGTATATTATTATTATTTAAAATAATTTGATTCGGCCCCATGAGATATTCGTAGGTTCCTTAAAGAAACCTAGCTCTTTCAAACTCGGTAAACAGGGCCTGAAATAGCTGGTGTAAGTAAGAGGCCATGAATCTTTAAGTCGCAGGTAGCCGACTCAAACTCTTTTAAATAATAATATACGTAACTCCAACTAAATGTGTTGTGTGCCTCATTCTCTCGTTTGTCCATGCACGTGCGCACATACACACACACACACACACACACACACACACAGAGGTTTCCCAGATGAACCTACATCACGGTATGAAAGTCAAAAGCGAGCAACAATATCGCACTCCCTCTTTCGTCAAAATCCAATTACAAAAGAACTGCCAGTGACAACACTGGCGGTGCTCCAGCGTGGCTACAGCCTTCGGGCTAAAAGGTATAGAAAAATAAAGGAATATAAGAATATATATATATATATATATATATATATATATATATATATATATATATATATATATACATATACTCACATGCGCGTTGAGTATTGGCATAGTGAATATATGATGTCGCATATTGTTCTAATAGCTTGGTGACAGAAATAAAGGCAAATCAATCATCAGATGAAATGACACGAACAATTTTCCTCGAAGGAATGCTTAATCATACTTATTAGTTCTCTGTATGAGTGGATTCTGAGCTGTAACATCGGCACAACCGTGTTAACCCATACTGACAAGTTGTATGGTGTTATATAGATTTTACAAAAGTAAATCAAATAATTAAGAAACAAGACATGTTGAATAGGCAATTAAATAGTGATAATGCTTAAATTTTACAGCTGCTTCTAATGGATAATTTGAATTTAATTCTACTTATGCAGATAGTTGATACACTATATGTTTATAGCTCAGACTGGTGGTTTCGATTTTATTTCGGTAGAGAAACGTGTATAGGGCATTGATAAGTAGGCGAGATTTCGCTTTACCTAGCTCTAAAGTATATTGTGATTTTTAACACTATACTTCTTCCGCACGAAAACAGCAGCTTCTGCTATTTAAACAACACAAATTCATTAAATATGTGATATTGGTGATATTTATATATATATATGCGTATTCATCAATAAATATATACATTTGCATATATATACAATGTATGTGTGTATATGTATATGTAATTATATCTATCTATCCATCTATCTATCTAAATCTCTTTATCTCTTCTCTTTCTCTATTTCCTTCCCTCCCCCTCTCTCTGTATATATATATATATATATATATATATATATATATATATATGGTAATTGCAACATGGAAAGCTCAAAGTTAGTCATTCAGAAAAACACAAACATTATTATCTTCACTTAAACATTTATTTGTATTATGACTAAAAGCTTTTTATCAGTGGACACGTCGCAGTTTGGAGCACAGAAAATGTTGATGCCATAACACAAATAAATGTTTAAGTGAAATTAACGATCTTTGTCTCTTTGTGTGTTTCTGAATAGCTAGCTTGTGTCTTCCACGCTGCAATCGCTTTAGATTCAGCACACGATGTCATATAATAAAAAGAAAAATTACTATGCAAGTAAATCATAAGCGTAATTGACATATATGCATATATATATATATATATATATATATATATATATATATATATAATATATTTACAATATATTCAGGTTTGAGTGAAACGATATATTAAAAATATATCTAAAATAATATATATATATATATATATATATATATATATATATATATATATATATATATATATATATATATATATATAATATATTTACAATATATTCAGGTTTGAGTGAAACGATATATTAAAAATATATCTAAAATAATATATATATATATATATATATATATATATATATATATATATATATACACTTATATTACAAACTTATACGTTATATATGTACCTCACGCGTGCACATACGGACACGTACATATATGTATATATCTATCTTTTATTTATGCATACATGCATATAGATATAATACACAGGGCCGCGTATATTTATATATATATTTGCTTATTCGCATTCGTGCTCAAACACTTCGGATTTCGACCTTGAACGTGGACCGCCGGCCATCATCTTTGTAGAACGATATCTAGCAACAACGTCTGGAAACCGAGTTGGGTCATCAGATATATTCGGCTGCAGTGGCTTTTCTAGTTCTCAAGGATCGATATGAAAACATTGTTGCATAAAACTGTCAACACTATAGGAATGTTACCGAGCTTTATCATTGTCCTGCCTGATAGAGTCTACTAAGTGCTCCACACTGTATCGTTGGCATAAGAGAAACATAATTAGTTCCCAATGTCGAGTCGTTCCTGTTGAAATATATGTTCATATATATACATATGGACATATATGTTTGCATACACATACACACACGTAGACGCATACACACGCGAACACGCGCAAACACACACACGCGAACACACACACACGCACACACACATATGAGAAGATAGGGATAAATAATCCTGGCTGGCACCGTAAGGGCACGCGGTTATAATCCAAGTCCTGGCTAACTGCATTGAGCTGTGAGGAACAGCAAGGATTACTTAGAATGAGCAATCCCACTTGAATTCATCCGGCAGATAAACCCTGGGTTCGCTTCACTAGACTCTGAATATTTTGCTGTATGTATATATTCTTTTATTTGTTTACTTGTTTATTTGTTTCAGTTATTTGACTTACACATAATATATATACATGGAGGCGCAATGGCCCAGTGGTTAGGGCAGCGGACTCGCGGTCACAGGATCACGGTTTCGATTCTCAGACCGGGCGTTGTGGGTGTCTATTGAGTGAAAACACCTAAAGCTCTACGAGGCTCCAGCAGGGGATGATGGCGAACCCTGCTGTACTCTATCACCACAAATTTCTCTCACTCTTTCTTCCTGTTTCTGTTGTACCTGTATTTCAAAGGGCCAGCCTTGTCACACTGTGTCACGTTGAATATCCCCGAGAACTACGTTAGGGGTACATGTGTCTGTGGAGTGCTCAACCACTTGCACGTTAATTTCACGAGCAGGGCGTTCCGTTGATTGGATCAACTGGAACCCTCGACGTCGTAAGCGACGGAGTGCCAACAACAATGAGTGCATATATATACACATGAACACATGCACGCACGCACGCACGCACGCACACACACACACACACGCGCGCGCGCACACCTATTATAAAAGTAATTTTATCATGTTAAACCGTTAATCCGGACACATGTTTTCCTCTCTCCACTTTGTTTCCTCTCATCCCGTTCTGTCGAAGAGCGTAGGCACGAAATGTCAAAGACATTCTTCCATTCTTTCCGACCGTCAAACGAATACAACCGCTTGTTGTTCCCTCACCCGTCTTTGTCTTCAGTTTTCTATACATTTGCACTATATATATTTATACGTATACTTACATGCACACGACATATGTACATATGGCATATGTACATAGGTATGTATGTTATACTCAGACACGGATCATTCCATATATGCTTACACACACACACTCACTCACACACATATACCCACACATTTTAATAGATCTTTCTACTTGCTTCAATCTTCGCATTAGTAGAAGTGCCACCTAGTGAGACTGAACCGGAAACCGCATAGTTGCAAAGCGATATCAGCCATATCTGAAGTTTCAATGAAACCGTCTCTTATTGATGGAAATCAGTCTATAATTAAGGAACATCTCATAAAATTATAATGTACTGTTTAATTATCATTACAATCGCAACCATTACTAGAATCAAGACAAGCATCAAAATCACGGAAAGCATCACCTTGATTACCATCATCAAGTGAACGTGATCACGACGCCATTACTTAACGACTAGAATAACAACATAACGACTAGAATAACGCCTTTACTACTACTACTACTACTACTACTACTACTACTACTACTACTACTACTACATTTTTCCTTCTTTTTGAAGTCATGCCCGGAACAATGCAACTCTTCCACATCAGATCTGATCTTCAATACAGTTCTCATATCCTCAACCTGATATCAAGGATCTTCCACAAGTTGATCAACATATGCTCTGTTGCTGCTACTGCTATCGTTGTTGTTGCTGCCGCTGCTACTACTACTACTACTACTATTACCACCACTACCACCACTACCAGCACCACCACTACCACCAGCACCAGCACCAGCAGCAGCACCAGCACCAGCACCACCACCACCACCACCAGGGCACCCACTTTGCTCCTCAACGGCCAGGTTCAGTTGCTTCGAGTTTTTATATTAAACTAAAACGATACGAAACATTCTGTGCCTTAGCAACAAGCGATTAAATAATGTATCACACCATACTATATCTATGAATAGAAATATTTCGTTTTGGAAACATCAAATGAAGAAGAAAAATATCAGTAGTAAACATACAGCAGAGCAAGTCTCCGGAAAGACCAGAATGTTCCGGAATATGGTGGAACACAGTCTCCTATAATCACATGACATTTTTTGGGATTAATCCAACTTCTAGATTCCTGTTTCTTTCAGGTTTATTTGATATTTGCTAAATTTATTATTCTTGGCTTGTCAGGACTCTAATCCTCGCAGATGATATGGTCTTGTCCAACGTTCAAAATATTGTTGACGCCACTGTATACCATCAGCAACGTTATTATCGTCTCTTTGCCTCAACATTCTTTTTATTTTCCAATTCTTCCAACATTTGTTCTTGTAATTTCGTTTACAGTACAAATACTTGCATATACATACAAACACAAGCACGTATACACGCACTCACACACACACCCACACACACCCACCCCCACACACACACACACACACACACACACATACATAAATACATACATACATACTTACATAAATATACGTATACACATTCATGTATGTATATATTTGTGCACATGTCTACATACATTGATAGAGATAAATAGATTATGTATGGTTTTATGTATTCACCTGTGTGCTTAATTGCTTTACTAAAATATGTTCAAGAAATGGCCTGTCGTTTCTTTGGAGATGGCAAATACACACACATACACAGACACCAATAGACATACACACACGCCCACGAATTTCATCCGTTTACTGTGTTGTAGTCGAATAGATATTTTTTACTTGCAATAATCATTGGACTGTGGCCATGCTGGGACACGACTCTTGAAGGGTTTTAGCCGAACAACTTGACCCAGTACTTATGTTGTTATTTTTATTTACTTGGTACTTATTCTATCAGTCTCTTTTACTTTCACCGTTATATAGTAGAGAGTATGATTCCACTGTTTTGTATTTTGGCCAAGTGTTTTCTACCATTCATTTGAGTAAGCCCAAATTTCCTAGCTTATTCAGTGAAACTGGGTGTAAAGAAATTGTGTGTAAGCTCGTTGAATGCATTGCATCTGAAATTCAGAATAACCATCTAAGTTAAATCCCGTGAAACACTGATTTTGAGGTGTGTTACATTAAGTTCTAAGTGTAAACTAGATATACTTAGTCATCTAATCTGAAAGACGTGGGTTGTTTAGTTAATGGAACAGTTGGTATATTTATAGTTGATGTAGATATATATATGCGTATCTATCTATCTATCTATCTATCTATCTATCTATCTATCTATCTATCTATCTATCTATCTATCTATCTCTTCTCACGGACGTGCTGTCACATCGGCTGCGAAGGTAAACGTTTATTTGACCATTTACTGTCCACATTTTGTTGGAATTTTTAAATAATTTTGTTGCGAAGCACCTAGGCTTCATTTGTGTGTATTTTCAAGGGCAGGAATTGGCCCCCAGGGGCAGTTTCGGCCCTAGCAAAATACAAAAATTTCCTTCTTGACATTTGAAAAATGTCGAGAAACATAATTTTGGAACGCTTGTCTTGTTCTTTTGACAAGCATTTCCCGAGGCTTCAGATGCCAGAAGAGAAAAAAGAACAGAATAGCGCGTGCTCATGCAGTGGCAGGAACGCAGTTGCTGTAAACGTCACAAAGACTGTGAGTACAGCTACTAACAGCCCTCTCACCACCACCACCACCACCACCACCACCACCAACACCAACAACAAAAACAAAACTGTAACCAAGGTTACAAAACCATGCGTGAAAACCGTCACAAATGTCTCTGACGTAAGCACCACTGCTGCTGACGCCATCATCACCACCACCAACGACAACAACAACAACAACAACAACAGCAACAACAACAACAACAACAACAACAGCAACAACAAGGAAGTAAAGTTATCGGCCGTCAGCAATGACACCATCACCTGTTCAACAAACTCTGCTGCCACTACCACCACCTTTGAACCAGGCAGTACATACACCAACATAAACAAAAATATCCAGAAGAACATGTCCGCCAGCACAACAAAAACAAATTTCGCAAATGCTCTAAAGGAAAAAAGAACAACAGTGACATTCACACAAAAACAAATAAAAGACACAAAATCCCTTCTTACGAAAGAAGGAGATGATGTCAGAATAAACATCCCAAAAGATATTATAGAAATGAAAAACAAAAAGTGCATCATTTATAAACTGGTAAACACAAAAACCAGACGTGTAGAAAATGTTAGCACAGATAAAATTGAAGTTTGTCTTAGAAAAATTTGGCCTTATCAGAATCATGTCACTTGGGGAAGGAAATTTGGAACGGTGCAAGTAAGGTTTCTGGATGAAAATTTAGCTAAACAATTTTCGACACTCTCTCTCCGCACAGATGACTTGGTAATGATACTGAGTTATCTAGGACAGAGAGTGACCAAAGTTATGATAAAAAATGTGCCATCGGAGGTGGACACCCAATGGCTGATATCGGCCGTGTGCCTGGAAATGGAGGAGGCAAATATTTTGGAGATTACGGTCGGAGAGGAAAAGAACTGGGGAGGGAAAAATCTGGAAATCCTTCTCCACATCACGGAGGAGGCTTCACAGAAAATTCCTCCAAACATTAGATTGGCAGAGGACCACAAGCTGTATGTGGTGGTAGAGGGCAGGCGACCTCGCTGTTACCTATGCAACAGCGAAGCACATCTGAAAAAGGACTGCCCTCTGGCCGCTAAACAAAAACAACAACAACAACAACAACAACAACAACAACAACAGAAGCAACTACCAAATACCCCCAACAGAAAAACCTTACTACCAACACCACCAGCAACGCAAAAAACAACAACAGAAATATCAGCAATAACCACAACAGAAAAGACAACAGAAACTGCAAAAACAGAAGAAAAAAAAGAAAATTCCAAGACTGCCTCTCCCTCCCCCATATCACATACACCACACACAAATAACAATCAGCCAACATCAATAAAAACAGCAACACAAACATTCACAGAAACACACACAGACGCACAAAATTTGCCGTTACCTCTTTCTGACTCCTCAGATCTCCCATCATCCGATGAAGAGAGTGGGGAGGAGTGGAAAATAGCTACGAAAGGAAAGAGGAAGCGCAGTAAGAAGAAAACAAAACAAAATGCAAACACAAACAAAGCAGGGAGATTCACATCTCCCGAAAATACTACTAACACCAATAGTAATATAAAAAAAACAATGCTAACAGCAATAGACAGTACAAACACAGAGTTGATGAATTACATCAACTCTAAAACAAACATCACAAATAACGATATCAAAACCAACAACCACCCACGTACAACACCGCCAAAACACATTAAAATTATTCATGTAACACCAGCATTACACAACACAATAAAATCCCTCTACCCCAACTCGGTAGGGGGATTCCAGAAATATTTGTGGAAGAAATTGTACAATAGCCTCCTTGGTGAAAAATCCAAGGAGGAAACAAAACTTTCTAACGGCAAGTAACACTCTGTTCTTTTGTTTTGTGCTTTAAAGCACACGTATAAATAGAATCATGGTGAAGATTGGTTGTGTGAATGTGCGTGGCTTAGGGTCCCCTTGGAAACAAGGGTACCTCTTAAATGACATCAAGTCACACAATTTGGATATCATAGCCATTAGTGAGACCAGACTCCATGAACCGCGGGCCCTAAAGTCCATGTTTGGCGGACAGTTTAACATTTATTTTTCTCCCTGTCTGCCGAGGATGGGCGGTAGTGGCACGGCGGTTCTTTTTCGCAAGAGTCTGGATCTCCAAGTAAAGACGATATTTACGGACCCGGAGGGTAGACTGGTTGTCCTAGATGTGGACGGCAGCGATGGAGGCGCTTTTCGGTTGCTGGCAGTTTATGTGCCTCCTTTAACAGGTCGGTCAGACTTCTTTCGACGTCTAGAAGTATTCCTGGGAACGTCTCGTCCCTTACTTTTAGTGGGGGATTGGAATGCTACCTTGGACACGCATCTAGACTACGTGGGGAGTGTCAAAAGTAGAAGGGGATGCAAAGGCCTCATAGACCTGCTCAGACGCTTCCAGTTGTCTGACAGGTACCGACTCGACCACCCAAATGTGCCAACGTGGACTTGGAGCAACCGCATTGGGTCGTCGAGATCGTATCTAGATAGGATAGTGTGTAGGACAAGAGATAGAGATAGTTTAGGATGTCCACAGTTCCACATAGTCAGCTACACGGATCACAAACTTGTGACGTGTACGCTAGACTTAGATAAGGCACATAGGCAGGGTCCTGGTTACTGGAAACTAAACGCGTCTTTCCCGTCGAGACAGGTTTTCAGAGACCGGATTAGCACGTTAGTAAAGAGGGCTTTGACGGGAGCCATCGTCAACAACAAATGGTGGTTTGCCCTCAAGAGAGCAGTGAGGGCGGAAGCAATAAGGTATAGCAGGGCACTAGCTGTAGAGAGGAACAGAGAAGAGGGGGAGCTAGTGATAAAGTTAGAAGAGGCATTGCGAAGTGGCATCGCATCCGACGTTTTAGCGGCGAGGTTGGCCCTCGACCAACACTTCAATGCTAAACACGAAGGGTGTGCTGTCAGGGCAAGGATGCGTGCTCTGAGGAATGAAGGTGTTGGAGCCGCACGAGAGGCCCGGGTGGCGGAGGCGCAGCGGGGTAACAGAGCCACCATCCGGTCTCTGGTAGACGAACAGGGGCGCGAATTGCTCGAGCCGAGCAAGATGTGCGAGGCGTTTCAGCGGCATTTTGCCCGACTGTTCGGGAGGAGTGGCGAGCGAGAAGGCAGGGTGGACTTTAGTGCCTACCTGCACAGCTTGCCACGACTCTCGGCAAGAGAGGCGGAGTGCTGCGAAGGGGTCATCACGGCGGAGGAGGTGAGGGACGCGATGGCGGGTTGCTCGACGGACAAATCTCCGGGTTTGGATGGTCTGCCCTACGAGCTTTACAACTGTATGCCAGACTTGTTTGGAGAAGTCTTGGCGGTCGTGTACTGCAACTGGCAGCAGAACGGGAGCATTCCCGGTTTTGTGAGCCGAGGAGCGGTAACGCTGCTGAAGAAAGATCCAAACAAGGGGGACGCCATAGATAACTTTAGGCCCATCACTCTGCTCAATGCAGACATGAAAATTTTGGCCAAGGTGTTAGCCAAGCGGTTGGCGCTTGTCATCGAGAAACTGGTCGGCACGGAGCAGACGTGCGCCGTGCCGGGCCGGAGCATCCATGACAACCTCCATCTGATGCGCTACATCATAGAGAGGGTAGTTAAGGAACCTGGCATGGGTGGGGCCCTGATCAATTTGGATCAATCCAAAGCTTTCGATAGGGTAGACCATCGATACTTGGAGGCCGTCCTCGAAGCGGCCGGCTTCGGTCCCGTTTTCCGCGGCTGGATGGCTGCCTTGTACACAGGCATCCGTTCGGTTGTTCGCGTCAATGGACGTCTATCGGGACCCTTCGACATTGCACGTTCGGTTCGTCAGGGATGCCCCCTGTCGCCGCTCCTGTACGTATTGACTCTCGAGCCACTACTGCGGAAGCTGGCGACGCTGAGGGGCATCCCGCGAGAACTGGGGTGCGGGACGAGCGTGTCGGCATACGCGGACGACGTCACCGTCATAGCGTCTAGCCACGAGCACATTGAGCTTGTCGGCGAGACGCTGAAAGACTACGAAGCGGTGACGGGAGCGAAAATCAACCGGGATAAGTCGGTGGGTTTGCTGCTCGGCACCTGGAGAAGCAAGCCCATACCGTCCGGCAGCGCCTCAGTAGTGGGACGCTGGACGGACGGTCCGGTCAAGTTGCTCGGAGTCTGGTTCGGTCCGGACCTGCAAACGGAGAAGAACTGGGACGAGATAACGAGTAGGGTGGCCACTCTCTGCCGGCAATGGTCCGAGAGGAAGCTGTCCCTAAAAGGTCGGGCGGAGGTGGCGAACGCGTACATCGCGTCCGTCATCGAATACCGCCTGACCGTCGTGCCTTGTCCCGATCGCGCCATCACCGAAATGGAGCGCATCCTCTTCCGCTTTTTGTGGAAAGGAAGCGTTCCGAGGGTGAGGCGATCCGTTTGTTGCCAACACCCGCTGAAAGGAGGGCTGGGCATGCCGTGGTTGATGATGCGCAGACATGCGCTGAGACTGCGACATCTCCGGCTCTACGTAGACGACGGTGAGCAGGTGTGGTCGCCGTTTGTGCGACGCGCTTTCCCGCAGCTCGTCTCCATGACCGAGCTGCAGTCGTGGATCAAAAAGAGGCCGAGGAATGGCGAATGGCACCGTGAGTGTCGCGTTGCTCTGCAACAACTTTGCCGTCCCGGGTCGACCTTGAGCGGCTGCATCACAACGAAGTCATTCTATAGGGGATTAGTGGAGGGCAGGTACGACGACGATCTCGGGGCGAACCTGGGCGTCGACGAGGAATACCTGACCCGCCTGTTCAGGACGACTTTCGGGCCGGGACCTATGGACAACTTCCAGAGATCCCTGGCCTGGCAGTGTTACCGAGAGGCGCTACCTGTTAGGGATAAGCTCTATAGACACGGCTCGCGAAATGCGGGGCCGACCTGCCCGAGATGCGGTCAGAGCGATGAAACCGTTCTGCACGCACTCGTGCAGTGTCCAACCATTTCGGAGCTGTGGGCTTATGTCGAACGACTGCTGTCGCGTGTGGGACGAGTCGGTTTAACAACCGAGTCTATCGTCAATATCGTCACGCCTCCTTCCTTTAAACGGGAAGGAAGAGCTGTATTTATCGTACTTGTGGCTATGGCCAAAGAATGCATCTGGTGGACGCGTCTGAAAGGATTAGAGACAAATACTTTCCTCTCTGGTCAATCTCTCATCAACTTTTTCAAGTATCACTTGAAAAGGAAGGTGAGAGTAGAGAGGCAAGTGTTGTCTAGCAAATGTTTCGAAAAAAGATGGATACATGTAGCAAGAATGGCACGTATAAATGACGAAGCCACCTTGACCATGATTCTATAAAACGTTTTAAAATTTTGTAAACAGAGAAATTTTATTTAACAAACTGTGACGCTAAAGACCGAGGTTACCGTGGTCTTTTCGTAGGTTTTTCTTTCCACGGATAACCTCCCCATTTATTGGGAATTTTTTGTATTATTTCGTATTTTTTGTAAATACCCCAAACGTTTTGCGATGTTTTTTTTTTTTTTTTTTTTTTTTTTTTTTCATCGTTGTCCTCACTTTTGTTTTTTTTCTGCTTTGTTTTCGACCCCCTCGAAAAGAAAAACTCTACATTTGTATTTTGTCCCCTCTGTGTTGAGCCCTGTGTGGCTAATAAAGAAACCTATCTCTTCTCACGGACGTGCTGTCACATCGGCTGCGAAGGTAAACGTTTATTTGACCATTTACTGTCCACATTTTGTTGGAATTTTTAAATAATTTTGTTGCGAAGCACCTAGGCTTCATTTGTGTGTATTTTCAAGGGCAGGAATTGACCCCCAGGGGCAGTTTCGGCCCTAGCAAAATACAAAAATTTCCTTCTTGACATTTGAAAAATGTCGAGAAACATAATTTTGGAACGCTTGTCTTGTTCTTTTGACAAGCATTTCCCGAGGCTTCAGATGCCAGAAGAGAAAAAAGAACAGAATAGCGCGTGCTCATGCAGTGACAGGAACGCAGTTGCTATAAACGTCACAAAGACTGTGAGTACAGCTACTAACAGCCCTCTCACCACCACCACCACCACCACCACCAACAACACCAACAACAAAAACAAATCTGTAACCAAGGTTACAAAACCATGCGTGAAAACCGTCACAAATGTCTCTGACGTAAGCACCACTGCTGCTGACGCCATCATCACCACCACCAACGACAACAACAACAACAACAACAACAGCAACAACGACAACAACAACAACAACAGCAACAACAAGGAAGTAAAGTTATCGGCCGTCAGCAATGACACCATCACCTGTTCAACAAACTCTGCTGCCACTACCACCACCTTTGAACCAGGCAGTACATACACCAACATAAACAAAAATATCCAGAAGAACATGTCCGCCAGCACAACAAAAACAAATTTCGCAAATGCTCTAAAGGAAAAAAGAACAACAGTGACATTCACACAAAAACAAATAAAAGACACAAAATCCCTTCTTACGAAAGAAGGAGATGATGTCAGAATTAACATCCCAAAAGATATTATAGAAATGAAAAACAAAAAGTGCATCATTTATAAACTGGTAAACACAAAAACCAGACGTGTAGAAAATGTTAGCACAGATAAAATTGAAGTTTGTCTTAGAAAAATTTGGCCTTATCAGAATCATGTCACCTGGGGAAGGAAATTTGGAACGGTGCAAGTAAGGTTTCTGGATGAAAATTTAGCTAAACAATTTTCGACACTCTCTCTCCGCACAGATGACTTGGTAATTATACCGAGTTATCTAGGACAGAGAGTGACCAAAGTTATGATAAAAAATGTGCCATCGGAGGTGGACACCCAATGGCTGATATCGGCCGTGTGCCTGGAAATGGAGGAGGCAAATATTTTGGAGATTACGGTCGGAGAGGAAAAGAACTGGGGAGGGAAAAATCTGGAAATCCTTCTCCACATCACGGAGGAGGCTTCACAGAAAATTCCTCCAAACATTAGATTGGCAGAGGACCACAAGCTGTATGTGGTGGTAGAGGGCAGGCGACCTCGCTGTTACCTATGCAACAGCGAAGCACATCTGAAAAAGGACTGCCCTCTGGCCGCTAAACAAAAACAACAACAACAACAACAACAACAACAACAACAACAACAACAGAAGCAACTACCAAATACCCCCAACAGAAAAACCTTACTACCAACACCACCAGCAACGCAAAAAACAACAACAGAAATATCAGCAATAACCACAACAGAAAAGACAACAGAAACTGCAAAAACAGAAGAAAAAAAAGAAAATTCCAAGACTGCCTCTCCCTCCCCCATATCACATACACCACACATAAATAACAAGGAGCCAACATCAATAAAAACAGCAACACAAACATTCACAGAAACACACACAGACGCACAAAATTTGCCGTTACCTCTTTCTGATTCCTCAGATCTCCCATCATCCGATGAAGAGAGTGGGGAGGAGTGGAAAATAGCTACGAAAGGAAAGAGGAAGCGCAGTAAGAAGAAAACAAAACAAAATGCAAACACAAACAAAGCAGGGAGATTCACATCTCCCGAAAATACTACTAACACCAATAGTAATATAAAAAAAACAATGCTAACAGCAATAGACAGTACAAACACAGAGTTGATGAATTACATCAACTCTAAAACAAACATCACAAATAACGATATCAAAACCAACAACCACCCACGTACAACACCGCCAAAACACATTAAAATTATTCATGTAACACCAGCATTACACAACACAATAAAATCCCTCTACCCCAACTCGGTAGGGGGATTCCAGAAATATTTGTGGAAGAAATTGTACAATAGCCTCCTTGGTGAAAAATCCAAGGAGGAAACAAAACTTTCTAACGGCAAGTAACACTCTGTTCTTTTGTTTTGTGCTTTAAAGCACACGTATAAATAGAATCATGGTGAAGATTGGTTGTGTGAATGTGCGTGGCTTAGGGTCCCCTTGGAAACAAGGGTACCTCTTAAATGACATCAAGTCACACAATTTGGATATCATAGCCATTAGTGAGACCAGACTCCATGAACCGCGGGCCCTAAAGTCCATGTTTGGCGGACAGTTTAACATTTATTTTTCTCCCTGTCTGCCGAGGATGGGCGGTAGTGGCACGGCGGTTCTTTTTCGCAAGAGTCTGGATCTCCAAGTAAAGACGATATTTACGGACCCGGAGGGTAGACTGGTTGTCCTAGATGTGGACGGCAGCGATGGAGGCGCTTTTCGGTTGCTGGCAGTTTATGTGCCTCCTTTAACAGGTCGGTCAGACTTCTTTCGACGTCTAGAAGTATTCCTGGGAACGTCTCGTCCCTTACTTTTAGTGGGGGATTGGAATGCTACCTTGGACACGCATCTAGACTACGTGGGGAGTGACAAAACTAGAAGGGGATGCAAAGGCCTCATAGACCTGCTCAGACGCTTCCAGTTGTCTGACAGGTACCGACTCGACCACCCAAATGTGCCAACGTGGACTTGGAGCAACCGCATTGGGTCGTCGAGATCGTATCTAGATAGGATAGTGTGTAGGACAAGAGATAGAGATAGTTTAGGATGTCCACAGTTCCACATAGTCAGCTACACGGATCACAAACTTGTGACGTGTACGCTAGACATAGATAATGCACATAGGCAGGGTCCCGGTTACTGGAAACTAAACGCGTCTTTCCCGTCGAGACAGGTTTTCAGAGACCGGATTAGCACGTTAGTAAAGAGGGCTTTGACGGGAGCCATCGTCAACAACAAATGGTGGTTTGCCCTCAAGAGAGCAGTGAGGACGGAAGCAATAAGGTATAGCAGGGCACTAGCTGTAGAGAGGAACAGAGAAGAGGGGGAGCTAGTGATAAAGTTAGAAGAGGCATTGCGAAGTGGCATCGCATCCGACGTTTTAGCGGCGAGGTTGGCCCTCGACCAACACTTCAATGCTAAACACGAAGGGTGTGCTGTCAGGGCAAGGATGCGTGCTCTGAGGAATGAAGGTGTTGGAGCCGCACGAGAGGCCCGGGTGGCGGAGGCGCAGCGGGGTAACAGAGCCACCATCCGGTCTCTGGTAGACGAACAGGGGCGCGAATTGCTCGAGCCGAGCAAGATGTGCGAGGCGTTTCAGCGGCATTTTGCCCGACTGTTCGGGAGGAGTGGCGAGCGAGAAGGCAGGGTGGACTTTAGTGCCTACCTGCACAGCTTGCCACGACTCTCGGCAAGAGAGGCGGAGTGCTGCGAAGGGGTCATCACGGCGGAGGAGGTGAGGGACGCGATGGCGAGTTGCTCGACGGACAAATCTCCGGGTTTGGATGGTCTGCCCTACGAGCTTTACAACTGTATGCCAGACTTGTTTGGAGAAGTCTTGGCGGTCGTGTACTGCAACTGGCAGCAGAACGGGAGCATTCCCGGTTTTGTGAGCCGAGGAGCGGTAACGCTGCTGAAGAAAGATCCAAACAAGGGGGACGCCATAGATAACTTTAGGCCCATCACTCTGCTCAATGCAGACATGAAAATTTTGGCCAAGGTGTTAGCCAAGCGGTTGGCGCTTGTCATCGAGAAACTGGTCGGCACGGAGCAGACGTGCGCCGTGCCGGGCCGGAGCATCCATGACAACCTCCATCTGATGCGCTACATCATAGAGAGGGTAGTTAAGGAACCTGGCATGGGTGGGGCCCTGATCAATTTGGATCAATCCAAAGCTTTCGATAGGGTAGACCATCGATACTTGGAGGCCGTCCTCGAAGCGGCCGGCTTCGGTCCCGTTTTCCGCGGCTGGATGGCTGCCTTGTACACAGGCATCCGTTCGGTTGTTCGCGTCAATGGACGTCTATCGGGACCCTTCGACATTGCACGTTCGGTTCGTCAGGGATGTCCCCTGTCGCCGCTCCTGTACGTATTGACTCTCGAGCCACTACTGCGGAAGCTGGCGACGCTGAGGGGCATCCCGCGAGAACTGGGGTGCGGGACGAGCGTGTCGGCATACGCGGACGACGTCACCGTCATAGCGTCTAGCCACGAGCACATCGAGCTTGTCGGCGAGACGCTGAAAGACTACGAAGCGGTGACGGGAGCGAAAATCAACCGGGATAAGTCGGTGGGTTTGCTGCTCGGCACCTGGAGAAGCAAGCCCATACCGTCCGGCAGCGCCTCAGTAGTGGGACGCTGGACGGACGGTCCGGTCAAGTTGCTCGGAGTCTGGTTCGGTCCGGACCTGCAAACGGAGAAGAACTGGGACGAGATAACGAGTAGGGTGGCCACTCTCTGCCGGCAATGGTCCGAGAGGAAGCTGTCCCTAAAAGGTCGGGCGGAGGTGGCGAACGCGTACATCGCGTCCGTCATCGAATACCGCCTGACCGTCGTGCCTTGTCCCGATCGCGCCATCACCGAAATGGAGCGCATCCTCTTCCGCTTTTTGTGGAAAGGAAGCGTTCCGATGGTGAGGCGATCCGTTTGTTGCCAACACCCGCTGAAAGGAGGGCTGGGCATGCCGTGGTTGATGATGCGCAGACATGCGCTGAGACTGCGACATCTCCGGCTCTACGTAGACGACGGTGAGCAGGTGTGGTCGCTGTTTGTGCGACGCGCTTTCCCGCAGCTCGTCTCCATGACCGAGCTGCAGTCGTGGATCAAAAAGAGGCCGAGGAATGGCGAATGGCACCGTGAGTGTCGCGTTGCTCTGCAACAACTTTGCCGTCCCGGGTCGACCTTGAGCGGCTGCATCACAACGAAGTCATTCTATAGGGGATTAGTGGAGGGCAGGTACGACGACGATCTCGGGG
>NC_142930.1:92767486-92797486 GCF_046866305.1 Octopus bimaculoides | reverse complement strand
ATGCCCTATACGTATTTTCCTAGTTTTAATTTCATTTCGTGACTTTCAAGCAAATAAGAAATTGAAACTATTTTGAAAAGTAGACTTTGATTTGAAACAAAGATAATTTTAAAACAGAATTTGATAGTTAGCAGCCATACAAAAATTGTGAGAAACGTTTGCAAAGTAGAGTCGTGGAAGATATTGGAAACCTGCGATGTCGGTAAATATTACCGAAATACGCAATTTAGATATTAAGTGGATACAAGCTATGGAAACAGATTATATGTACATAGTTATTATTTGAGACAGCATACGTTCTTTAGTATCTTCGAAACATAGACTTTAACATTTAGACTATATATAATCATATAATATACATTTTTAAATTTACAAACTAAAGAGATTTTAGCGTGTAGAATATCTGTGTAAACTATATACGCATATTCTTGTCTCTACATGCTGAATTCAGTGTGTAGTTGCATATACAGATTCTAAAAGATTCATCTCAAAATGAAGAGATAATTTTAGTTCATAAAATGTAAAAAAAGAAGAAGACAAACTATAATCAAAAGATATTTTACACAGATATAGTCTATAGATGAATTCAGATATCCTTAAGTCATTGCTAACATATTTATTACAGTGAGGAATAGATTTTTAATTAATCACAACACTCCGTGCAGTGTAAGGAAGACATTAGCTCAAAGCTTATGTTTGATCAAAGGAAGTAGAAACGATATTGCCAAATCTGAATAATTTAAATTAGAATTACGCATACGGGGCGAGGAGTATTAAGCGCTGTACATTTTTACGAGGGCTAATATCAATTAAATCTTGAAAAGCACGTGACAAACTTTGCCATGTTTCAGTCTTACTAGATCACCTCTGATAACCATATTTCGGTGCACATAAGAATAGTATTAAGAAAAATAACTAAATAGCTGTACGATAACGCATTCATTTTAACAACAATTTACTTATTGTTTTTTACATCCACACACACATACACACTTAGGTACCTATGCCTACATACAAACACACACACACACATATGAACACACACACATAGACACCCATATACGCAATATATTCGTACAAATATATATATAATGCGCTCACACATAACCATAGAAAAATCATATATGCTGTGGCAGGTGACTTAAAGATAGAATCTATGAAAGCTAATTTTGCATTGTTCTGTATTAAAACATTGACACTAGATTTTTTTTCTTCTTTTGCTTTCCCGTAAGACGAGGATTTAAACTCAGAGCACAGATGAATCAGATACCTCATCACCAATCCGTGCAAATCGAGATAATCAGGCTAAAACTATTCACGTCAACTCATCTGTAACACTCAATAAATATAAGGAAGACAGGTTCTAAAAGATCAGGCTGTTATCTTCAAGTTTAGATTCATTCAACTATCATTTACTAGACAATTCATTTTGCCGTTTCTTCTTAGTTGTTGCAGTTGCTCTTTAGCGCTATGTCAGCTCAGGTGAGCAGCTTTATGATCAAAACCAGTTTGGCCATCTTAATCTCCACCTTAACGCAGCCATAACGTCTTCAAGAATACACTTACCATTATGTCCTTCCCATTTTTAGAGTCATTAATGAACTATTTGACAATTACTTCTATCAGACTGAATGACTACGAGGAGGTTTCTTTTGGTGCTTGCGAAGTTCTTTCTCTGTCTCAGTTTGTCACAGATAAAACCCAGAAGGCTGCATATTAATTCTTATCATAATCCATTTAGCATGGTGTTATTCCCCGTCTATATCATATTGAAATCTCTGCGGACGTTGAACTTAACATGTCAATCACACCAAGTGTAAGTGAAAAATTATTTGCATGTGCAAATAATTGTATTCTGAAATATGAAACAATCTTCGAGCGTATGAATAATCTCCCGTTACTTCAACCAATGTAATTGTATTTTAATTTGTATTCTATGTAACATTTAAATACCACGAACATTTAAAAGTGCAATAAATATATATTAAGAATAATTGTTCGCAATTTCTTATATATGAAGTAAGAATTCAAACTAATTTGCATATGTCAGCAACTAAATGAAATCTCAAATATAAATTTAGTTGAAATATTAAAAATGGAGCATTGATTGAAACGTCCATATATTAAATAGAAGAATAGAAATTAAAGCTTGCATGCATTAGATAAAAGAAGAGATCTTTAAATGTAGATGAGATACAAGAATAGATATTAAAAACTGAGAAGAATAATTAAACTTATATGTATAAATGATGTAGATATAACATAAGCTATACAGATTAATAAACAAGATTGAAACAGAATATTATTTATGAATTATATAAGCGCTCAGAGCAGAATTAAATGCGAAGGAAGAAACAATAACTGTTGTTATTCATACATCGGTTACATCAAAAATAAGCTAAAGTTTTAATATAATCAATCGCAAGGGAGGTAATATGAGAAGGCTCGAGGGAAAAGCAAGCAAAACAATTACATCATTTAGAATTCATTATCTAAATTGCACTCAAAGGCATACACACACGCACGTCTCTACACATTAACACATTCACAAATGCGTATACATTTTCTGTCTCTATAAAAATACTTACACACATATGAATTTAGACTCGCGTAAACGTACATATTCATTTAATAACGTAATGCTGTTATTCTACTGTGCTTAAATTGCTTAATTATATAAAAGAAAAATATCTATCTATCTATCTATCTATCTATCTATCTATCTATCTATCTATCTATCTATCTATCTATCTATCTATGTAGCTGTCTGTCTGCCGGTCTGTCTGTCTACACACATATATGCATATGCATCTCTCTTCCTCCCATCCCCTTCTCTCTCTATATATGTATATGTATGTATATTACGCGTGTGTGTGCATATACATGGAGGTTGTTTATACTTCTATAACGAATATGTATTTCTATATATATATATGCGTATATATTTACACATACATATATACACATATACAATAAATTCCTTTATAAAATGTTATGTATATACACATACGCATGTATAAATACATAAGAATAATATTATGTGTATATGTATGTATACATATATATATATATATATATATATATATATATATATATATATATATATATATATATATATATATATATATATATACATACATATATGTATATATCTGTATGTAAATGGAAATATATACCTGATATCCTTTGGAGAAATGGGGGAAGAAGGCGTTGTCTGAGTAAACAAAGTACTAATCGAATGCAGATAAGCTTTTTCACACGCATCAACAGAAGCAAACATAGAAGAACACACGAACTGACACCAATATTATTAAACGCAGTGGTATATGTGTGCATATGGTCCATATGTGTATGTATTTGGCCGTCTCGAAATAGAGAATAATAATAAGAAAAAATGGAGAACAACAGAACCAATACAGACCTTGTCCGAATAACAAGTATATTTAATTTTGTAAACGATCCATTTACCCAACTATCCGTTCATGCCTCCATCTGTCTATCCCTATTTTCTATCTATGCAGATCTGTTGTTTAAATATACTTGTATGTGCACAGATACACACATACATACGCACATATACATGCACACACACATGCAGTTATACTTACCGTTAATTTTCTTCTAACAACATGACCAGATGTCATGACTCTCGTCTTCTCAAAGACGACTTGTAAAAGTGTTCATTGTTGATCTCTATGCACAGTAAAAACAGAGGAGCGAAGTTGGGGAGGGCATGAAGTATGAAAGTAGTGAGAATGTTTGTTAAGATATAGATGTTAATCTTGCTAATAAGAATATAAAACAAAGGAACATTGTGTACCGTTAATCTTCCCACATTTTCTCTACTACCACCACTAAATATCTCAAAAGTTTTATTGTCATTTCATATATCATAACATTGTAATGGACTTATTCTTTTTACCTAACTTCCTCTCAGTTATGTTAATTTTTTATGTATTATACTTTGATTAATGTGAATCTTCACTGGAACACTCGCACAATGATCCGAGTGGTGGAATAAGACGGAGAACCACGTATCTGCAAAGCAAATTTCTTAAGCACTGGCGTGTGGAAAATATAAGGTAAACATGAGTAACAACAGTTACAGCTGCAGCATTAGTACCAGTATATTCACAACAACAGTAATCTTTATTACTATGGGCACAAGACGTTAAATTATGATGGGGTTGGTGCTAGCTGCATTTCAACAATCCCAGTGCTCAACTGTAACTTATTTCATCGTTACCAAAAGGATGAAACGCAAAGTCAACTTTAAACTCAGAACGCAAAGACGGACAAAATATCATTAATCGGTGAGCTGGTAGGATCGTTAGCACACCGCTGGCGGTACCAGTCGTCGAGTATATTCTTAATGTCATCAATTGGAATTTGAATGATCTTCAGCGTATGGACATAAAGACCAGGAAACTGCTGACACTAAACAGGATGCACCATCCAGAATCAGATATCCACACACCTTCTATCTCCCACGAAAGAAAAGCGGCAGAGGCTTAATCCAGATTGAAACAACCTATAGGACTTCAAGTGCACATCCAGAGTAACACCGACTGGCTGATACAGCTGGTAAGGCAACATGAACAGATTACGAAATTACACTCACTCTCAAGGGAGGCATATAAACACAGATGAGAACTTAACATGCCTGTTTATGATGATGATAAGGATGACACATCACCGACTAAGGCAGCAAAAAAAGTGTAAAACAAAAACCAAACAGGAAAACTTGAAGGAAATATCAAGACCGTGGAAGAAAAAAAAACATTGCATAGGCAATACCCCAAGCGAGCTGGGGAAGCTGATGTAGATATAAGAAGAACCCATCAGTGGCTGCAAGTGTTGGTTTGAAAGCCGAAACAGAAAGATTCATCCTAGCAGCAGAAGATCAAAGATTTCTCACCCGGGACTATCAAGCTAATGTCACCCGCAATGTCACACACAATGAGGTAATGTCACACACAATGCAATGATAAACTTGAGAGAATTTACCGCATTGTTTCTGGTTGCTCAGTCCTTGTCTCAACAGAATATAAAATCGGGCGTGATCGAGTTGACCATTACTCGCATTGGAGCCTATGCGTCACTATGGTATTCCGCCCTCTAAGAACTGGTACACACACCATCCAGATTCAGTCACTGAGGTTGAGAATGAACCTTCATATGAGATTATGGAATACATACAGACAGGAAAATAAATGTTAACAGATCAGATATCGTCATTAAATACCTATAACAGAAAACATACCTGTTAATTGACATGACAGTACCTGCTGATAGAAACATGTCAGCAAAAGAATTTGAAAAACTATCGAAATATAAGGACCTTGAGATTGAGATATCTAGAATTTGGCAATTAAAAACCAAAACTCTTCCTGTTGTTGTAAGTGCACTGGGAATGATCATGAAAGGTACTGACAAAATTTTCGACCTGATGCCTGGGAAACCAACAATCTATGAAACTCGAAAAAATGTGTTGACATCAACCGCTCACATTCTCAGGACGTTTCTCTCCCTTTAATATATATGTGCCTTAGGTCTCTGGTTGAGACCCGGTGAGAAGATGAAATAGAATGCAATTCAATCGGAAAATGATGATAAAATAATAATAATAATAATAATAATAATAATAATAATAATAATAATAACGATAATAACGATAATGATGATGATGATGATGATAATGATGATGATGATGATGATGATGATGATGATGATGATGATGATGATGATGATGATGATGATAGAAATAATACTGCTACTAATAATAATGATGATGATGATGTTAATAATAATAATAATAAATGTCCTGATGCAGCACCATGAGAAAACGATACCGATAAAATCCCTTACATGGCAAATGCTGGGATAAGCTAAAATCCCAACAATGGTTGAGAAGCTCAGGACTCAACGCAGAGACCGAATGATTTTTATTTGCAACACAAGTTCGAAACCTCACCACCAGAAACACATAATGAAGCAAAATAAAGCAAGTAACTGCAGAACATATAGTGATGGGGGAAGAAAGAATAAATCATATTGTCTCTGGCTGCCCAGTGCTGGTTAAGACATGGCAAAGTTGAGCCCTATATATATACTGGAAGCTATGCCAACACTATGGATTGACTACATAAGAAAGATGAGGTAGAAAACTCCAGGTTTCAAAAAGGTTTCAAAAAATGAGAAAACAACTATACTTTGGGATATGTCAAAATACACAGATAGGGAAATTAAAGCTAATAAACCGGTTATAGTTTTTAACGATCATCAAGAAAGAAATGCCTTCTAATCGATGTATCGGTACCCACAGATGACAATGTATCTCTAAAAGAAACAGAGAAACTCTTAAAATACAACAATCTGGAAATAGAGATAACGCGAATATAGAGCTTAAAAACAGAAACAATCCCTATAATGATAAGTGCATTAGGTATGAATAAAAGCATTCAGATGAATACATAATCAAAACACCAGAACTTATGAATATATATGACACACAGAAAATAGCATTAATAGTCACAGCACACACCCTACGTAAAGCAATTTCAATACAGTGAAATTACCAACACCAAAACAAACAACAGCGTATACCCAAGGCACACAGTGCTGCGCACGGTAGTGCAGTGATAGCATGTGATAAAAATAAGAATACTGAATAATAATAATAATAATAATAATAATAATAATAATAATGATAATAATAATAATAATAATAATAATAATAATAATAATAATAATAATAATAATAATAATAATAATAATAATAATCGGCGAGTAAGAACATTTAGTAAATAACAAGAAAAAAAAAGAAAAACAAAAACAGAAATGAGCGAATGCTTCATTGCTGGATCGGTAATCAGGTATGTAAATATAGAGGGTTGTATGTGATATGAAAACATTACAGGAATGATCAATTTAGAAAAGTTATAACAGAGGAAGAAAAAGAAAAATTTAAATTTCTGCATCGAAATTTTCTGAAAATTATTTGTGAAAATCTAATACTACACAACAATAGAAAATGTATATTAGCAAAAAATGCATATAAAAATAAAATGAAAAACGGCATTCGAACATGCTTAACTCATTATCTTATGAAATAATTACAAAAAGAAAAACAATCTGTGTTGAAATACTGCTAAAACTTTCTTTAGAATAATATAACCAAAGGAGTTTTAAAAACTAAAAGACATTGAAAGAGAGACGAATAGCAAATAACATCAGAGTTGAAATTAAAAAACACTATATATGATTACACATGAAAATGAAACTTGAAAAACAAAAGTGGAACATGTGAGCAAGAATTTAAAAAAAGGAAACTAAAGAAACTGCGCAAAACAAAACATAAGCAAGCTTGCAATCAACGTCAATAATAACATTTAAGGTTAAAGAAAGCAAATGCTTGTATTTATTGCGATTGTATATCTTGTAATCAAAGGATGTAAATAACACATAGCGCCAATAACAAAAAAGCAATTTAACGTATCATTTGGAATTTTACCACCATGAACTTGCATGTAAAGCTGCAAGAAACAAGTATTAAGTATTGTTTGAAATAAAATTCGAAGCAAATTACAATTTTTCCTACAAGAGATTCGTTTACTCCTAAACAATTTTACACTTTCTACATGTTCTATGTGTGATCCGTTCCCGAATTGGGAAGATGTACAGACATTGTTGGCAGAGATGTGTTACAAATAAAACAAAAATGAACCTATTCAGTGACACAGCAGAAATGCCCAAACTTTATTTTAAAATCACAAACAGGTATCTGTATATATATATGTATGCAACCGAATCATACCTGTCAAAATATATAGTCTTCCATCTGGAATTAATTTTGTTTTCGATAGACATATGAACATAAATAAGGCGTAGCTATTTTATCTTTGTTACTCTGCTGTAAAACCGAAATGTCGAGAATTTCGAATACAGCATACTTCAGTGAAAAGTACTTACAACACATTGTAAGGTGAAAAGCACCTTACCACAAATTACTTACTCTTCCAATTTTGCATTTAACATTTGAAACACAGAAGGGAACCAAGATAATGTCATTAACTGTTTATCAAGTACAACAAAAGTGTAGCAGAAGGGCTTCGTGAAAAGAATGAATTTCAAATTCCTCAAATCTTCAAAAGCACATTTCACATACACACACACACACACACACACACACACACACACACACACACACACACACACACACACACACACACACACACACACACACAAATAAATAGACATAAACACACACACAAATAAATAGACATAAACACACACACAAACATATGCGTACGCGCTTATTAAATCACACATATATTAACTCTAATCACATTAGCTGTTAGTTTTCATAGCAAGGGAAATGAATATCTTGATATGAATCAGTTTTATGTTTTCCCGTTAGTGAAATAAATGAATATAAGTCAAGTTAGTATATAAAATTATATTTCTGTATTTGGCTTGCAAGGCATTCGGTTTGAAATTGTGTTTTGAAGCAGAGGATATACATTTGGTGGGTTTTATGTCAATAATAAACACCAGACGAACCTAGCTTCTTTATTGAATGATCAAGTGATTAATTGATTAGTTAATTGGCTAAATAGTTACGTATTTGAATAATATTAGAAAACGTCTTTTGCGTAATGACCCTCCTAAGATACAACAAAGTATGTAGTGATTAAAAGTTTATTGAATTTAATTTTTCCTAGTTTAAAAAAAAAATTTACAATGAAGCCCTTTATATTCGAAGACAGAAGAGGCTATTTCGATTTTGTACGAATCCCTTCAGTACGAATTAATTAACAATCTATTATTTAGATTATAAAAGGCAACCATATGGAAAAGAAAGGCGAGCACAGTTATTTAATCGAGGGAATATAAATTTCGTTTATAATTCATTAGTGGTGTAGAAAGAGAAGAAATTTAAGCAAACGTGCATTTCCACTTCTTTTTTTACTACCGAAATGCTTACACATACATATACATATTGCTGTATCTCTATTTCAGAAGATTACCTGCTTGCTATCAAGAGGTTGTTATTGGTAAGATTCTGAGTACATGGGCAGAGATGTTTCTTACTGATCACAAGAAAATTAGTTTTGTCGAAAAGAAAATGTAATTCCGGTAGACGCTGCAGGATTTGGCAAGCCATGTTAAAATGCCCAATTTCAGCATTGCAGGCAACAACTTGCTAATTTTGAAAGTAAACAACTGAGGATCGAAACTGTAAATATTATACAACCAGATATCTTATGTCCGAAAACATGAGACGAGATGGACATGAGTTAAAACATTTGTTGTTGGTTATTTTAATTTACAAAGAAAGATAATATTGTGGATATAACAAAGGTATATTAAATATCATAGAGGGAAAACTGTCGATTTATTAAAGTAATTTTCTTTTCGAGATAGAAGTAAAGAATTATAAGTAGTATTTACGATCAATTAGATATGAGAAAAGGAGAATATTTCTTTCATTGTTAGCACAAGCCATGAGGGAGGAGTCTAGTCGATTACATCGACGCCAGTGCTTGACTAAGACTTATTTCATCGGCCCGGAAAGGGATGAAAGGCAAGTAGACATTGGTGCATTTATGCCCAAAATATAAAGACGAACAAAATGTCGCTAATCATTTTGCCTGGTGTCCTAAAGATTCCACCAATTCACCACCTTAAAACTGAAATAAATAGTCTGAAGTATTAATATTATATGATAGAAAACTTCCTAACTATGAAAATTACTCAAAGAAATTGCTCAAAAAAAAAAATATAACAAAAATGACTGTAAAATTTATATGTATGTTTTATATAACATTATAACACTTCAACAACGTAATTGTAATTATTTCAGTTTCAACACTGGATTCCCAATCAAATCAATTATGAAACGAATACAATACTAGAAAATACACAGCACACACACACTCACACAGACACAGATACAGACACAGACACACACACGCGGGCGCGCGCGCACACACACACACATACGCATACATCACACACAGATTCACACACACGTATGAAAGCACATGGGCATGAATGTGGACAATTGTACTTACGAACATGTGTAGTAATGGTGAGAAATCTGGCATCTAGTTATCTAAAACTCTGTCACTACCATTTGTCACTATTAATAACAATAGGCAAACCACTGCAAAGATAAAAAAAAATCGTTGTGAGATGTTGTTGTTCATTGCCGAATAGATATCAGGACTTTGTAATCTTCCGTTAAGTATGATGTTATATTTTTCTCCTTTCAGTTGTTTGATTTTCAAATTCCTCTCTATTGTAAAAGCACTTTTTGGTTAGCTCTGTGCTTTCTGTTTAGATGTACTTCTTATCTCTGGATTTAGACCTTCTGAAAAACACTATAATCACCAAAAGTTTGTATTTGCTATCGTACACATGAAAATACACGTTTTGCATATATTATTATAGACAGTAATACAAATGCTATTATACATTTACGTTGCTATCTTTGCGTACAATTAGGCGCCTATTTGTCGTGTCTATTTATTGGATAGAGATGTATTATTATCCTCTAATAATGAGGGAATGATGTAGTTCCTCTTTATTAAGATATGCTCCAGTAGAAAATTATCAATATTCCCTCCTGTCTAATAACTGAGAAACATACAGACCTGAACTGGATAGATATTTTATAATTTGCGTCACCTGTCTCCATATGAAATCGACTAGTCCCCTACTAGATATTGCTGCTGCTTATTTAGTGTTACCAAATTGTGTTGTAGCGTTTGGTCGCAAATATACCATTATGCCTGCCTTCTATCACGAGAGATAGAACTCAGTTTATTTTACGGAATTTACACGTATGGGAATCAAGGGACCTTGCTCTAACTTTAATTTTGAAAGTTGTTAATAAATTATTTTTGCGTTTAATAAGGGGCCAACATTCGTTGTACTGTTAAAGGAGTTAACTTTTATCTTTTTATAACATGAAAGACTAACTTCGTGATTCCGTAATGATATACAACGTAGGCAACAAATCATTTCTATTTTCACCAATTAATACAATATTTTTATAAAACTCATATCTAACAATGAATGAAATATCTATATTCTGGAGGGTTGTGAGTCATGTTAGGGACTGCTGTCAGACATTCTGTGCTGTTAAAGGTGACATGTTCAATATTTATGAAAAACCAACAGCAAATTATCCTGAAAAAAGGGCAATTACATAAAAGATGTAAAAATATTTTCAGCAAGCAAACTCTACTTCTACATTCTGGAGGCATAATCTTCTGCTTTACGTTTTCGTCATTCAAATTCCCCAAGAAAGGTCATTCAGATCAGTCTTACTGATGTTATACGCTTCAGAAGATGTCAAGTTAAGAAAGAAAATAACTCTTCTGAAGGTGAAAACCTGCAAATTTTATAGCTTTTATCATTTCCGTCTTTTAACTGAAGAGGCTTAGTAAAAGATATTGATGTATTAAAGCTTATAGGAAAATGTATGATAATGCGCTATGGCATCGGAATTTAATTTTGTTACAGTAAATATTCTCGAGGTACGATGTACATAAAAAAATATACCAGCTCCTAATATGATCTAATCGTTTTTGCTTCATTTTCTCATCATCCACTTATTAAGGTTTGGTAACTTAAAGAGGCAACTTGAATAGCCAACAAAATAAACTGAAGAGGGTTATGGGAAAGCCAGTTGGAGAGGCAACATGCAGTTACTTGACTTGATAAACACAGGAGCCTACACTTGCCCAATTCATACCCTTCAGTTAAAAAAAAAGACAATTCAGTCTAAAATATGCAAACGTATAAAAGAACACTATACTCGTGATTTCGACTGGAAATCCTCTAATCAAAGATCTTTTCGATTAGCACTAACCGGTACAACTTCAACAACAACAATAAAATTTCAGCTAATAGGCTGTCTCTTTCAGGAGGGTAGTATTTTAAATTTACCAGAGACATTGACTTAATGTTTTTACAGTAGGTTCATGAACGCATCAAGTTCGATCGGCTTGAGCAAAATTTTAAACATAGCGAAATAGAATTAATAAGACACATCTAGTTTCATTTCTCAAGTATTATGGCTACAGATTTGCATTGTTGGTGATTATTAGAAGAAAAAACCCCCCCCAGAAAACCTCATCCAGTACTTTAAATTGCATCACATACGCACACATACAACCACACCCACAAAAACATACATATGAACGGAAGATACATACAAACGCGCTGACACAGACAGACATATATGTAGACTTGCAAGATATTGTTATTACTTTTTTTAATATATATTTGTTATTTTTAAGTAATCAATATTAATCATTAAGTTCGAAAGTAGAAATCATGACAGACTACCCAACGGGAATTCATCTAATTTTTTTTTTCTCGCGCCGTTGAATGCATTATTGTAAATATGAACTAAATAGTAAAACTACACACATATACAGAACTACATACGCATTCTCGAGTACCGCACACACACGCGTATATATATATATATATATATATATATATATATATATATATATATATATATATATATATATATATATATATATATATATATACATACATAAGTGCACGCACACATACAGACGTCTATGCATCTATGCTGTTCCTCTAGTATTTAGATTTAAAAAAACATTTTTGTCGTTGTAGATTTTTTGTTTGTAATTTTTGGCTTGCGAAATATGTTTTGTGTCATATTTTCCATAAATAAATACTTTTAATATATAATCTTCTTGATTGCAGACAGTTCATATCTGCTGTTGTTACAGTTGATTTTTCATATTTATTTATTTTTTGTTCATTCATCGGCAATGTTAAATGGTTTACTTCAACAAACCACCAAGTGGATATATTTATTCCACTGTGTAATGAGGTTTACATTCATCCTGATAAGTCTATATATCTTCACCTCTTTCACACACGCTTTCTCAATATTCTCACTGGTTTCACTCTATCTTCATCCTTCCATTTATAAATGTATGTAAATCTGTCACAGCGCAGTGCCTACAGGCTTGAGTGTTTGCCTCATGATCGTATGACCATGAGTTCACTTCCTAAGCAACGTTTTGCAGTGTGTCCTTGAACAAAGTATTTTAATCTAATCTATGGTACTCCAGTTCATTCAGCTTTAATGAATACCAGTCAAGTCCTGGTGCAACCCTTCTCTCTCTCCCTCCAGCTGTCATATCCAGGATATTCCATTGAGTCAAATTTGAAAGCAGCGAGAATATGTCTGTATCTACTCATGTCTGTATCTACTCATGTCTGTATCTACTCATGTCTGTATCTACTTCATGAGTAGATACAGATATGGACACTCAAAATAATTAGTAAAGGCCTTGTACATACTATAAAAGGTATTCACTCGTGATTAGTGTTTTGCTGCACTTTTTATAATCTATCTATCTATCTATCTATCTATCTATCTATCTATCTATCTATCTATCTATCTATCTATCTATCTATCTATCTATCTGTCTATCTCGAGACCTATGGACAATCACCAGAGATTCCTGGCCTGGCAGTATTATCGAGAAGCATTGCCCGTTCGGGATAAGCTCTATAGGCACGGTTCGAGACACACTGGACCTACTTGCCCGAGATACCGTCAGAGCGACGAAAGCGTTCTGCACGTACTCGTGCAGTTTCCAACCATTTCGGACCTATGGGTTTATGCTGAATGGCTGCTGTCACGTGACGGTTGAATTCGGTTGTCGGCCGAATTCTATCGTGAACATTGCTCCGGCACCTTCCCTTCACCAGGAAGTCAAGTCAGTCTTTATCGTAGTGGTGGCTATGGTGAAATAATGTGTGTGGTGGACTCGAGGTTTAGAGACAAACACTGTCCTCTCTGGCCAATCGCTCATCAACATTGAAAAGGAAGGTGAGAATAGAGAGGAAAGTTTTGTCTCGTGAAAGATTCAATAAAAGGTGGCTGACTGTAGCAAAGATAGTACGCGCGAATGACGAAACCACTTTGAGCATGTTCCTGTAAATCGGAAAAAGAGAGAGCACTTTGCTCTCATGAGTTATTTTCTATCCATGCTTGAGGTTACCGCGGTCGTTTTCGTAGGTTTTTCTTTCCACAGATAAACCTAATCTGTTTTCTATATTTTTGATATTTTCTGTGTTACACGATCCCTTTTGATCGAAAATTTATTTTTTCCTCCTCTTTTTTTCTATTTTCCAAACGAAAAGCTCTACATTGTATTTTATCCCTTCTGTCTTCGGCCCTGTGTGGCTAATAAAGAAACTTTTCTTTCTATCTATCTATCTATCTATCTATCTATCTATCTATCTATCTATCTATCTATCTATCTATCTATCTGTATCTATCTGTTGCGTGCTCTGGGGAACGAAGGAGTTGGAGCCGCCCGAGTGGCCCGAGTGACGGAGGCGCAACGAGGCAACAAACCCACCATTAGGTCTCTGAAAGATGAGCAGGGAGCGAATTACTCGAACCTGAAAGTATGTGTGAGGTCTTTCAATAAAACATTGCCCGACTATTCGGGACAACTGGTGGGTCAGAACGCGGAGTGGACTTTAGTGCCTACCTGCATAGCCTAGCCTGCCACGACTATCGGCAAGAGAGGCGGAGTGTTGTGAAAGACCCATCACAGCCGCGGACGTCCGGGATGCGATGGCTGGCTGCGCGGGAGACAAGTCGCCAAGCTTGGATTGCCTCCCCAATGAAATTTATTGTCATGTGCTAGACTCGTTTGGAAACGCCTTGGCAACTGTCTACTGCAACTAGCAGCAAAGCAGGAGTATCTCAGTTTCTGTAAAGCGAGGAGTGGTGGCACTGCTAAAGAAAGAACCAAACAAGGGGAACGTCATAGATGACTTCAGGCCCATCACTCTGCTCAGCGCAGATTTGAAGATTTTGGCCAGGGTGTTAGCCGAGAGGTTGGCGTTTGTCATCGAGAAACTAGTCGACAAGGCGCAAACGAGCGCCGTGCCGGGTAGGAGTACTCATGACAACCTCCATTTCATGGAGTCAGGTGTTTCGAGGAGAATATTGATGGCGGACATTGGTAAAATGATTTGTATGATTTGTATGAATTCGTATGAATTCGTATAATACGAAAAGAAAAGAAAGTTTATCTTTGTTGGCACCCACTTTGCCTCAGGGTGGAGAAAATCTTTGTAGTATATTACTGATTTTGTTAGAAATTGCATCCATGGTTACCGAGGCTTAAAGGTACAGAATTTGGTGTCTTGTGTCCTGCGATGGTCTTATGTCCCTATTATTGTATATTGTACTTTTATGGTTCAGTCCACCTACATTCATGCAGGCTCCGCAGGGTAGGAAATATCGCATATTCAAACGTAGCGCTGGCAAATTGGACTGATGTCTTGTTATCTTGCAATGCTATGTCCAGTTTCTGAAGTGTGATAAATTTTGCATCGAGCAGACGTGACGATGTTGTCATTGGTGTTGTTTAGCTCCAGTTCAGCTTTAACAGAGCATAGTTTACATCGCAGATATATTCTAAACAGAAACATTCCCTCTAGAGGATTAAGTACAACGATGTTTAATCAATATTTTCCATTTTCCGTTGTTAGAGTACAAATTGAGACAGGTTAGTCTACTTTTCCTAGCTGGCCAAATGAATGCATGGTGGTGTCCTTTTTGGATCAACCAAACAAATGGCATATACACAGCAGGAAGATCAGATTTTATGAAGCTCCAAACGTTAGAATCCAAAACAAGAACCTCATCGCCAGTAGAGATTCTTTAGTTTTAAAGTGAAGTCTTGTTCAAATTTTTATCGCAATAGCGCCCAGCATTCAGATTCTCAATATGATGGGACAGACTCTGAAATATCATAAGAGTAAAATGTAATAACACGTCTCGTATAACTTAGATAATCTATGTAAATGGAAATGTGGTTGATGCCTGATACAATTTTAAGATTGCAAGATTGCATGTTCTCTGCAATAGTTTCTCTCTGTCAATAATTTATATGTATTGATCATATTAACTTGCTTCTACGTGTCTATGTGCATGTGTGTGCAAGTGTGTGTATACTTGTTTGTGTGTGTGTTCTTTATTAAGCATTGTTTCTGGTATTAAGATTATCATAGGAGTCTAGTATTACGTAATGCTTTTATCAGCGAAGCAGTAGAGCAGATCGAAAATGCGTGTTACTGTTTATATTCAATATATAAACAAGAATTAGTGACACACAGAAATGACTGAAATATTAAAAAAAAACCCCATCACATACGTGTAACGTGCGTTGCAATAAATAAATAAATAAATAAATAAATAAATAAATAAATAAATCAAAACTTTATGTGCTTACTCAAATCTCTTCAGAGAGTCTCTCAAAGTGTTAGGGAAAAAGACGAGAGAAACATAGATTCCAGGCTGTAATCCTGTTCTGAATATTTGCAAGAGAGTGGACGCTGTTAATAAGACGAAACATATCTTCAGAGATCATCTATCTAATTACCAAAATATTTCCGTCGTTTCGATGGTTTCTTTTTCATGCCCATCTTCAAGAACAAAACAAAATGGCCATAATTGTATAAAAAACATGACGTCAATTTTGTTTTCGATTTTTAGGGGACCCTTGACGTTGCAATCCTAAAGAATTAGAGAGGCGATAGGTCAGAGTGTGAATTGTCTTTTTTTTATATAAAGTTTAATGTGTATGATGCCTTTGACACAGGAACCGAACGAAGAAAAGGGGTCAACAATGATGTTATATCTCCACAAACCCGTTCAGCATCTCTCAGAATATATCATGTTTTCAAAATTATGGATGCTAGATAAAAACAATAACAAATTTAACGTTATCTTAACTTTTCCCTCAATACAGTGTACATCGCTGTTAATCTGGAGGCTAAGTTCATCACTTTCACGAATCAAGCAATTAAATATAGGAAGTCTTGATGATAATATTTTGAACGAATATGGGCTCATCGAAGTCACAGGCAAATAGGAAATCAATGACGCAATTTTATTTATATTCAGTCAAGCTAACTGCGGAATGCTGGGTAATATGTTTCAGTAATACATTATGACCATTTGGCAGAAAACCAAGATATAAAGTTTCAGCTGATTTTGCATGGGTTTTGTACCGATTAAGTCTTTACATGGTCAACACTCAAAGGTTTTTTGTTAGATGAAGAATTATTTATGAATTATTAATAGCAAATTTTCTCTTTGAGCTGTAGAATATATCACCCCATTTTTACCTGTGCGACTGCAGTATAGTTTCTTTTAAATCTTTTAGGCATAATTGGATTTCAGTGTACTTTAGTATGAGAATTAGGAAAAGAAGCACAAGGAAGACTAATTTCATCCTTGTCACTTGATTTGTTACTTCTGCGTCAGTATTCGATCAAAACTGAGATTTGTTAGGTTGTGCGATTGTAATCCAACAGAATAGAATTGAACTCTTGATCTCATTCAATCATTCACATTCTTATTTCACTTCAAATAAATAATGCTTATTTAAATTCTGTTTCGCATTTACATTAACCGCGTCAAAAGTATGGCATGAATTAAATTATTCCTCCGGTACAGAAAAATGATATTGAATTAAAATCAGGCACAGTTAAGATTGCAAACAAGCTTCGAGGCACCAGATATAATAATACTGATAGTAATATATTTCAAGAAGATAAGCCATCTGACTGAATTAGAATAAATCATCTCTTTTAAAAGACGCCACTGTTTGTAAGTTTTAATTCGCAGAAGTCTAGACAATATCATGGATATTAACAATAAACGATATATACTAAGAGAAAATTAACATATGTTCCTTCCTGTGTGTTGGCTATAAAAGATATACGTTCGAGTGTTGGAAATAATGCATTGGCTCTTTTGATAGGAGATCATCTTGATTTTCTGTAGATATGCGTAACTAAGTGTTTAGTGTTACCAAAAACAATTAATTGCTTCTGGTCAACATTTTTCGCCTGGAAAATGATATTTGTATGAGATTTATATCTCTGATAGTACAGGAATCCGTCTGTAAGTAAATTTACTTATATACAAACTACCTAAGATCTAGCTCGAAATAGTCACCATATATCCCTCAAACTACACTTCGCAGTCTTAGAGACGTACACATTAGGTAATCAAGATTACAATAGTTCTTATAATAATAGTAATGGTTTCAAGTTTTGGCGTAATGTCAGCAATTTCGGGAGAGGAAATAAGTCGATTCCAACAGTTGAGTGTTCAACTGGTATTATCTTATCGACTTCGAAATGATGAAAGGTATAGTCTGTCTTGACTGTAGTTGAACTCGGAACCCAAAGACAGACGAAATGCCACAGCACATTTTGTCCTCACGATTCTGCCAGCTCCCGGCTTTAATAATACCCATGGTTTCAAATTTTGCCTCAAAGGCAGCCATTTGGGGGTAGGGAATGAGTCGATTACATCAACCCCAGTGTTTCACTTGTACTTATTTTATCGACTCCGAAAGGATGAAAGGCAAAGACGACCTCGGCGAATTTGAACTCAGAATGTAGCGGTGGGCGAAATACTGCTAAGCATTTCGCCCGGCGTGCTAACGATTCTGCCAATGCACCGCCTTAATAATGATGATGATGATAATAATAATAATAATAATAATAATAATAATAATAATAATAATAATAATAATAATAATAATAATAATGGCACAAAGCCAACTATTTCAGAAGAGGAGGCAAGTAGGGTACATCGATGTAATGATCTGTTACTACTCATTTTATTATTCCAGAGAGGATGAAAGCCAAAGCCGATCTAGGCGGAATTTGAACTCAGAATGTGACGAAATACTTAACGGCATTTCGTCCAGTGTGCTAACGATTCTGTTAGCTCACCGCCGTAATATTAGTAATAATAACAATAATAATAATAATAATAATAATAATAATAATAATCATAATAATAAATATGGAAACTGAGAATTGAGATCGCCAAGTCGTAGATCGCCTCTACCTAAATTGAAAACAAGGAGATATAGGCTTAACATCGATCCAGATTGCCTTTGAATGTCATATCATATCCCCTCGACAACGATTTTTAACCACCAAGTGTTAAAGTGCATCCCTTGGCCAAATTTGTATAGGAGAGATACAGATAACACCATGACACTTGGAAGCTAACTCCTTAAGAAACATTCCTTGCCGGTTAACCTTTAATATACATACCCAAAGATATTGCACAGCGCTGCCGCAAATTATTATTAGGTGAAAGGATGAGTGTATATCAACAGAAGACATTGATATGTTAGTAGAAATCTTTTTCGACGATAACAGTAACATTGATAATCAAAGCAGTCTATCCTGAAGTAACGCCCGGATTACTAACTTTCACAAAGATATGCGTTTGCAGCCCAGGAACAGGAAATAGCAATCGAATACCGGATGATTACCGAAAAGGATAGAGAAGCGGGAAAAAATGTCAAATTTTATCCATTTACAAGAGAAGTCGCTACTAGTTACTTTTGAAGTCTTTGAAGTTTACCTGAAAAAAAAAATTCAGTTATTAATAAGAAAAGTTATAATTACTGTGTGCAAGATTTCACATATGCACACACACACACATACACACATTTGAATGGAGGGATTTTTTAATTTTCACATACATATATTGAATCGTTAAATCATTGTAAACATTAATAGTCTGATCCTTAAAGAGTAGCACTTAGAATAATTTTACGAATATAAACAAATTTAAATGAGAAACAAATAAAGAATAAATAATCTTCTGATTTCCATGATATTTGAAACCAAATATTAACTTTCATGAATATGATTTTAAATGAGAAATTTTAATAATTACAATGTTACAATATATACCATCGATTCTTTGTTGTTTAAGGGAGGGGACGAGCATGGTGTATGTAAGCGTTGTGTCCATGACAGAGAAAAAATTAGAGTTACGTGGAGAGAGAGAGGAGAGAGAGAGAGAGAGAGAGAGAGAGAGAGAGAGAGAGAGAGCGAGAGAGCGCGCGCGCGAGAGAGAGAGAGAGAGAGAGAGATGAGGACATACAAAGGCAAAAATGGAAGAAAAACTGATGGAAAAGGAACAATACTGGTACTTCTACACAGTTATCCATCGCAACTACAAGTTTTTTGAGGTTTCCTTTATTGAATTATTTCTGTTTTGCTGTAGGAGGACTTCAGATCTAAGATTTTGGTCTTCCTGCATTGCTCTGGGATGATGTTCGATTTGTGTTAAAATTTTGAAAGAGATTTATTGAAAAACGGTAACGTTCTTTAAAGTGAAGCAGACATAAATCGACATGCGTGGGTATATGTGTTGGATGTGAAACTACAGACATAACTAAAAAATCTAAAATTTGAAGGCAAAATACTTCTTTAACGATAGATTTGAGACGAGGCTGTAAGCCCTTGAGTCAATCATATAGCTATACACCTAATAAATATCTCCACATTTATCTAGTGAGTTGTATTCCACTAAGAACACACGCGCAGTCTCTCTCTCCCTCCCTCCCCTCTCTCTCTTTCTCACACAAGCATCGCTTATTTAAGGCATTAATTACAACGGTCCGTATTCAGAATTGGTTTAAATAAACAACATTTAGTATTGCGTATTCCCAGAAGAATGTATATCTATCTATCTATCTATCTATATGTCTGTCTGTCTGTCTGTATATATGTATGTATGTGTGTATGTATGTATGTATGTATGTATGTGTGTATATATATATATATATATATATATATATATACACATACACATATATATATAAATATATATATATATATATATATATATATATATATATATATATATATATATATATATATATATATAGAGAGAGAGAGAGAGAGAGAGAGAGAGAGAGAGAAAGAGAGTGGACAAAATAATGGAAACACCTTAAAATTTCAAACAAATTTATATGGGGTAGGACCGCCTTTGGCAGTAGTAAAAGCTTGAATTCTACGAGGCATGGACTCATACAAAGTTTGAATTGTTTCCAAAGGAATTTTTGTCCATTCTTCAGCTAAAACAGTCTCCAATTCTTCTAGTGATGATGGTGGAGGATATCAACTCCTGACTTGATTTTCTAAAATTCATCATGAATGTTCAATAATATTGAGATCTCGGGACTGTGGTGGCCAGTTTCCCTAAAACTATATATTTATATATATAAATAAATAAATAAATATATAAATATATAAATATCTCTCTCTCTATATATATATATATACATATATATATATATATGTATGTATATATATATATATATATATATATATATATATATATATATATATATATATATATATATATATATATATATATATATATATGTATATATATATGTATATATATATTATTTCAGTCATTTCAAATCAGCTATTCGGCATGAAAAAAATCCGAGAACAAAGGTTCGAAAACTTTCATCAGAGCTCCATAGATATCGCACAACTGTTTTTGGACACCTGTAAAGAATTTCAAAAGCTAAGAAAACGGATAGGTTTCTTCCATACCAACTGAACGAAATTAAAAAGTACAGACGCCTCGAAGTGTACTCCTTATTGCTTTCTGAACTGGAAAAAGATCATTTTTTCATCTAATTATTACTTGTGATGAGAAATAAATACTCTTTGACAACAGCATGAGAATAGGAGAAGGATTAGTTGCAGGATAGTCAGCTAAACATTACCCAAACCCACCATTGTATCTTTAAAAGTTACTGGTCAGTCTATGGTGGTCTGTGAAGGGAGTTATTCATTATTCACTTTTGCAACAAGGAAAAACGGTAACAGCAGTATCGCATTGCCAGGAAATTGATTGTATGCAAGAGAATTTGAAAAAGAAGCAACCCAGACTAGTGAATAGAGACGGCCCAATTTTGCTCTACGACAATTCGTCTTCCCACTCCTCAAGCTACTGTCCAAAAATATAAATAAAATCTTATTTATATTTCACCAACAATTTTCATCCTTTCACATACTTCATTATCTTTGTATTTTCATACCCTTCCATATACTTTCTCTATCTTTGTAATTATAATTATCCGTATTTTCTCCATAACGGATTTGATCCTAGAAGTGAATCCAAAACTATTTTAGAACTTGTTATTTCAGTATCTAAAACAATGGCACAATTTCCCAATTTATATTGGTAAATGACTAGAGAAATGTAATATTTTATATTTATTTTTGATCCATGCCTATGACAAAATGAACTCACCAATATTTAGATACCTCACTCATTGATTCATCACAATATTTCATTATTCTTAATCGTTATTCAACTTTGGAACAACAGAGCCTAAAAACGGCAAGAAACCCAGATAGTGGGACATTTTTGTGCCCACTAGAATTGAACCCAATTAACTTAGTTCTCATATTTCTCTCCTACCATTTTTGAACTAACCAGCTGTATAAATGTAAACACAATTCCTTCTTCTTCCTTTCTTCCTTCCCTTCTCTTTTCCATTGACACTCCTTTCAGATACACAAACACACACGCACGCATACTTGCGCGCACGCACGCACGCACACGCACACACACACACACACACACACACACAAAACACACCCACACGCTTTCTCCTACTGAACAATGAAGCCAACGTTTTGAAAAAAAAAAACATTTCTTCCAAACACTGCCACCTGGTTTTGCCATTTTTAAAAGCCAAGAATAAACTTGTCATTGAAAGAACTGACCAGCTGTAAACACCTTTCCTTCGCTATCCCATTGACACTCCTTTCAGATACACATGCACACACACATGCACACACACACACACACACACACACACACACACACACACACACACACACACACACACACACACACTCTCTCACTTTTCCTCCATTTCTCACCCACTTTTACTATCCTATATATCTCTCTCTACCCCTACACATTCAATAATACTATAAAAAGAGTCATCCTCTGAAAGTGAAATCATATTTGAAAAACCTACAAGCATAGCTGCAAGCGCTGATGCTTATAAACATGTGACATTTTAATAAAAATCTGTAAACGTACAACCATCCAGATATCCGAGTACCTTATCATTTTTTCTAATATATAATTCCTGTACTTCACCTCCAGACCTTCCAATATATATATATATATATATATATATATATATATATATATATATATATATATATATATATATATATATATATATATATATATGTATAAATATACATATATATATATATATATATATATATATATATATATATATATATATATATATATATATATATATATATATATATGTATGTATATATGTATGTATGTATGTATGTATGTGTGTGTATGTGATTGTGTGTATTACAACTGTATTATTTATTTGTCGATAAGTCGTTGGTAAGCAATGCGAAGATGTTGCATTATAACAGCTTGTGTGGCCCCGTAGAGCCCACTAAAATTAGTAACCACTACGTTAGCTTGCAATGCTCTTACGGGCAAGTACTTTAAAATCGAATGAATTTCTGTATATTTTACTTATACATATTTTTAATTTCGTCTGCATCTACTACTTCTACACTGTAAATATTAAGATGGAAGAAGAAAAAATGGGAAACTTGTCGAAATTGCGCAGCTTTTCTAACAGGAAGACCATAAATGATAAGGATGTTTTGCCCATATAAATTTAATGATCTAACACAATTATTATTTAAGATAAATGCAGCAGAAAAGTTCGATGCACCATATATATGTATTCAGATGTTAATCACATTATATTGAAAACAGTTCCATTAGACTGGCAACATCCCAAATAAAACGAGCAAATTATCTTCATTATTTGCAACAATTTAACATGCAATAAACAATAGGTAATAATGGTAAATTATAAACATTTTCAGTGAATTCTAAGGTTGAAAATTCGCAGTGGACTCTGTAGCAATGTATATTATGAGGCAAGTATTCCGGTGAACAGGATGCTAGTCTATTGCAAATACGTGTTCCAAGATCCTATTTTCTTTCTTTTTCTAATCTTCCGGGCATTTACTGGAACATATAAAGTTAAGTGCCTTTCTTATGCGGAAATAACATTTCGGCAAAGATTCTGAATACACGAAGCACTAACTGGTTGTTAGGAAACTTCATCTGTTTTACCATTTCAAATAACATTTTTTTTATTTAAAAAGAATTGTAAAACTTGTATATTTATTAGCATGAAATTTAGACAAATCAAATTTTGAACAATTAATATTTTGAGATGGACGAATTGAATGAATGTTGAATAAGCTATTAGAATATACGAGTAGTTGCCAATGATTCCACAACTATTTCTAAATCGCTTCTTATCAACCATGACAAAAACAAGTACTGGCAAGCAGGTAACACAAATAAAGCAGTGCCAATATACTTATGTGCAGTTTATTAGTATATAATTGGAAATTAAATTTTATGTGCGTAAAATTCCCTTTTGCATTTCAATTTCTGATGGGGTGATGGAAATCAGATATAAGGTACTGTTCAGCTTTTTTGTCATTCCCAAATAATTTAATATGGAAATGCACACAATGCACGGAACAACGATAAATCAATAAACACAAAGGTGTAGATTCAAAAGTGGGGTATTATACTGACACCACCCGTCCGCTGTTAATGACACTATAAATGACGCTGTTAATGAAACTAAAGTGAATCATTTTCATAGTATCTTGTACATTGAATAATCTATTCGTAACATAGCATACTGTAACTTTCTATTCCGCATTTTATATTGTGAACCATGAAAGTAGATATTTCGGAATCCAAAAATAAGGGATACTGAAATTTTCTTCTCTGACTTTTTAACAATATCACCATTTGGATTTGTAATTTACATTTTCCATATGGTTTCGCATTTGCTACCTCTGTTTATGTAGCATGCCTACATGTCAGCTACAATGACACTATATTGTACTGCATTTTATTATTATTCTATGTTTTGTAAAGCTGTGGTAGGAATAACGCAAACATACTGCATGAATCCAGGTGACGTTTCTGGCTAATAACTGATACCTAACTTTTCATTTACATCTCTGGGATAGCGGAAAGAGTTTATGTACCACGTTTTACTGAAATAAACAGAAAATACCAAATTGTTTAACGTGCATTACCATAAAGTGTGTAGGGCTCTGCTGGAATTGCATTTATGGTATTCGTTTTCAGTTTGGTCTAGCTTTCGGCATCAAAGTACGTGTTTCCAATTATACCCTTCCATGACAGCTAATTTCAACATTGGCCAAATGGTTTGTCATTTACTAATAGGAGATTTCTGAGAGGTGAAATGACATCGCTAATCCAATCCCCGCTGCTTTTCCCTTCTTCATATTTTCCACCAATCCATGGCTGTGGGCTGCATTTATTATAACGTTTTGTCATGCTAAGAATCGGTTAGCTAATTAGAGGTTGGTGTTCATTGCTCACCATACTGACAGATATATATATATATATATATATATATATATATATATATATATATATATATATATATATATATATATATATATATATGTATATATATATATATATATATATATGTATAAAATTCCAAATAGGATAAAAATCTTTTACATGAATTTTATCAGGAAGCTAGTGTGTGTAAAAAAATTCATAAGGGAAATTTCTATTCCCAAGAATAGGGCTTTGAGGGTTGCTTTTCCTCGCATTCGGTACTAAAATGTGTTTATTTGGGAAGTCTGTTGTGTGGCATTATTCTGTTTGCATGCATATCTTTTTGTGTAAACGTTCTTTAACTAGTTTGGCCAACATGGGTCAAGTTATATTCTTTTCTATTCTAGGTACAAGGCTCGAAATGTTGGGGGACGGATTAGATCGACCTCAGTTCGTAACTGGTACTTAATTTATCGTTCCCAAAAGGATGAAAGGCAAAGTCGACCTCCGCGGAATTTGAACTCAGAACGTAAAGACAGACAAAATACCGCTAAGCATTTCGCCTGGCGTGCTAACGTTTCTTATTTCTTTACTGCCCACAAGGGGCTACACACAGAGGGGACAGACAATTACAGACAAACGGAATAAATCAATTATATCAACTCCAGTGCGTAACTGGAACTTATTTAATCGACTCCAAAAGGATAAAAGGCAAAGTCGACCTCGGGCGGAATTTGAACTCAAAACGTAAAGACAGACCAAATACCACTAAGCATTTCGCCCGGTGTGCGCTAACGTTTCTGCCAGCTCACCGCCTTTGCTTCAAGTTATATTAGAAGAATAAAGAATAATTTCAACATTGATTAATATATAACGAAGAAATTAAATATCGTCCACCTGCTCTCTGGAAAACTAATTTTTGTCTGTTTTGATAATTTGTGTTCGGGCTGAGCCTAACTCTTTCATAAGAATTTAAAAGCCAATCAACACCTAATATAACTAAGTACCCTTGATTATCAAACATTCTCAACATTATCAATATGACATATCGTTATAATTACTATATAAACATGTGGAAGTTTAAAGCTATTTATAATATAAATTATTATGCATCAAAAACCTACGAATTAATGCAGTATTATTCCATTTATATGAGAAAGTAAAATATGAATGCTAAAACCATAAGTAATAAATCTAATTTATTTGAATACTTCAATGTATTGTTCCACATCTGGCCTGAATAAGAGTTCAGTCATGATAACATAGCAGGAACACTGAGTCTAGTTAATTTTGCCAGCTAATAAATGTTTCATTCATTGCATGCTCCGGTTGTATTCGTGGTTGGCTTCCAATTAGAAAGATATTGTCATTAATCTTAGCCCACTGAGAGCCAAGACATTTTGTATGTTATTACAACCTTTCCTTCGTCTAACAAGAACAGCTACTTTATTTTAGAATATATTTCAGAAAGTGGGGCGCTAAGCTCACGTCAAAAAATATGTTCAGTAGTACAAATTCTAACAGAAAAGAGCAAGACCCGTTGCACGAATTACATATTGATCTACATATTATGCCAAGATGTAACTAAAAGGGAGCGCTATATACGTGCGTAACATACATCTCATCACGCCATCAATATGAACTTACGTAGCAATTAGTATAATTATATTATTAGATAATTATTTAGTTGATATTCTGTTTCTTTTGCCAATGAATTAGAAATATACAAATAACCAATCTTCTATCATTATATTTCCAACGATGAAATTGTAACAGTGTATAACCTTCAGGTATTGTTAAAAGTACACCAAGTACATTGTTTCATGATTCGAATACATTTTTACATTAGAACACCAAAGAACAGGCTGTACTTGACGATCCGTCTTTAATGGAAGATATTAAAGGTATTATAAGCAAATATATTCCTTTGAAAATTCCAGTTAAGTGTATTCGAATATGTATAGAATAATTATACGTTCTGACAAGAGTTTAGAAAAATCAGAAAAAATAACAATATAAAACAAAACAAGAGGGAAACGAAACGCAAATTCCAATTCAAAGAGAAATATTCAAAGTATTAACAGGATATTTAGATTGGTAAAATATATATTCATATTATATATGAAATTTCTGCAATTTCACACTTATTTAATCTTTACATAAATAATCAGTACATTCCTGCGTCTTTCCATTTGTGAAATGAGCATAATTTCGGAGAAAACAGAGACATGGAATATAATTGTGAAAGAGATGAAAAATATCCTGCAACATATTTAGCGAGTTTACTTGATACATGCGCGCATACCTACAAACATACATTCATGCTTGAAAGCATGCACACACACACACACACGCACACACACACGCACACACAAACACACATATATATATATTTATACAGATATATCCAGGTATATTTATCTGTAATTTGATAAAATAAAGAGTTCTCTGAGGATCCATTCTGGTTGAACATCTGTATGCATTTGGAACATCCATTACAGGGCTACAAACAACATAATGGTGAAACGCGCGTAGGAACTTTAATATTAACTTGTGTTTATCCTTACTTGTACTTTTACACAACATGCACGCACATACACACACAAATATGTAGGGATACACACTCTCTCTCTTTCTCTCTCTCTCTTTCTCTCTCTCTCTCTCTCTCTCTCTTTCTCTCTCTCTCTCTCTCTCTCTCTCTCACACACAAATATATATACACACACACGCCCACGCTTATTCTCTCTCTCACACACACGCACATGGTTCGTGCTTACAATCGATGCACATTACATAAATTTCCGACTCGAGTCGAATAGAAGAAACCACTCCAAATTCTTGTTATAGCAACAGTGCGACATAATGTAGGACTAGCTAGCTTGCATAAAACACAGTCGTATAATGTATAAAATGAAGTCAAATCAAGTAATAACATCTATTATTTTTATTAACGAGGTGGCAAGCTGGCTGTACCATTAGTACGCCGGCCAAATTGCTTTGCGGCATTTCGACCGTCTCTAAGTTCTGAGTTCAAATTCCGCCGAGGTCGACTCTGCCATTCATCCCTTTTGGGATTAGATAGAATATGTATCACTTGAACCTTGTCGATGTAATCGGCTTAGCTTCTCCTCAAAATTGTAGGGCTTGTAGCAAAAGCTGAAACCAATATTTTGAATGTATGCACCACATCATATTAATATATATATATATATATATATATATATATATATATATATATATATATATATGTGTGTGTGTGTGTGTGTGTGTGTGTGTGGTATATTTTCGAAGAAGTCATAATTTAAGTTCGAATTAATTCGAACACTACTATGCATTTTGTATACTGAGCTTATATATTTCCATCTACAGATTGTATATACAGTGTTCGCAAATTAGCGATATCACTTGCACACGTTATTGTCTAACTGCGTTGCTTGCAATCAACAGAGCCCACGTGAAAGTCTGATATTTCTAATAAAACTTTATTTATTTAACTATGTTTTTCAATAGACTCTGCTGAGCTATCTTAATTTTTCATTTCTTCGGGTTTTGTCAAATTGTAAAAATAATTTGTGAACATCCTATTAATGCATGCATCTTCTATTTTTATGGTAAGTAGCTTGCTTACCAACCACATGGTTCCAGGTTCATTCCCACTGCGTGGCACCTTGGGCAAGTGTCTTCTACTATAGCCTCGGGCCGACCAAAGCATTGTGAGTAGATTTGGTAGACGGAAACTGAAAGAAGCCTGTCGTATATATGTATATGTATGTATGTGTGTTTGTGTGTCTGTGTTTGACCCCCAACATCGCTTGAGAACCGATGCTGGTATGTTTACGTCCCCGTAACCTAGCAGTTCCGCAAAAGAGACCAATAGAATAAGTACTAGGCTTACAAAGAATAAGTCCTGGGGTCGATTTGCTCGACTAAAGGTGGTGCTCCAGCATGGCCGCAGTCAATTGACTGAAACACGTAAAAGAGAGAATCTTCCATTGAGGAGGGAACCGGTTTCCAACAAAGATTCTAGGCTCCATCTTTGGGATGTAGTTAACAAAAAAATTCACATTTGGAACTTGAGAAAATACTTCCATATTTTTGCGCATATATTTCTTATAGTATCTACAAATATCTATGTATATCTATGTATGCAGTTCTTTGACAATCTCTATTAGTTTCATAATCCCTGATTCTTGACAATCCCTGTTGATCTGTTTATATCCACGTAACTCACCGATTCGGCAAAACAGATCGTTACAATGGGTAGCAGGCTCATAAACATGAACTCAAAAACATGGACACTGGGGTCGATGCATTCGATCAAAGCCTTCAAGACGATGTTTCAATATGGTAGCAGTCTAATGATAGACAAGAAAAAGAACGATACTTTTGGTATATATATTTGAAATTCTTTTATCGAGAAACTAATTTCGCTTCTTTGATCTTAAATATTATTTTCTATTTGTGTCATTTTAAGTTATGCATTTCTCAGATACCCATTAACCTTACCACATACACAAACAACGTTGTGTGTGAGCACGACGCGCAACTTAGCTTCCTAAGACTACCTGTGAAATTAATCAATCGTTATTCATACACAGTTCGTTTAAAATTTTCTTCTTCTTTATCTCTCTCATGAAAGTAACTAGCAG
>NC_142930.1:92724986-92762486 GCF_046866305.1 Octopus bimaculoides | reverse complement strand
AACATTGTATATATATATTTCTTTATAATAACGTTGCACTGATACTCGAGTAAATATAGTATAACTGTTATCTAAACTATGATATAAGGTATAATTTTAAAGGAAACTTATCGTTTATTGTAAGCCATTGCTGTTATATGGAAAATTGCAGTAGATTGTATTCAAATTGTGTATGCTCATGCCTTGATTCTACGTTGTTGATAATATAACTGCCTAAATGTTACTGGTAAGTGTTACGCGAACTCTGAATATTTAAGAATAGAATCTGCTTATAGGGTTTTCCTCATGCAACTGATATTTTTCTTTGTTAACGAAATACATGTAAGATGATGCAGGCCTTTTTGCTTTACTTTGCTTTTTCTATTTGCACCCTATAATACATCTAAATACGGAGACAAATCGAAAGAAACTCGGACTGTTACTTGTCATTCTCGCCGTTTTCATTTTTGGTATATACGGTACGAACACACATGGAGTTCTAATCACTAGTTATTTTAACATACAGTTTAAATCTAAATTGCGTTTTATAATTACTCATAAGCATGAACCACCGTGCATATAGGCATGCATTATTTTAAGATGTTGAAGTGAATGATAATTAAGATGGTAGAGAAGCAGCTCATTATAAGTAGTATACAATTTCCCATCATACACGTTAGTGAGATTTTAATTTTCCTGTTATTATCTTTCCATCAATGTTTAATGTTGACATAGAGAACAGTAAACTTTGCTGGTAGAAAATGAAAAGAATTAAAAAAAAGTATATACTAAAATATTCTGTTTGTGAATTTTCTGAAATTTGAATTTTTCGTCATTAAATATTGATTTTTTTCATTCAAAAGATTATTCTAAAGTAACAGTTTTTACTATCTTAATGATTGAGACGCAGCATATACATACATGCATACTTACATACATACACACGCATACATACATACATACACACGCATACATACATACATACAATCATACATACATACATACATGCATGTATGTATTTATATATATATATATATGTGTATGAGCGTACATACAAAAATATATACGAATATATATGTATATGTATATGCATATATATATATATATATATATATATATATATATATATATGTGTGTGTGTGTGTGTGTGTGTGTGTGTGTGTGTTTGTATGCATATTTAAATATGGCATGCACACACAATCATTTATGTATTCTCTCTGTGTACATTAAGTTGATAAATGTAACGTGTGTGTGTATATGTGTGCCTGTGTGTGTGTATATATATGTGTGTGCCTCTGTGTGTGTGTGTGCGTGTGTATGTGTCTCTATGTGTGTGCGCGTGCAATGATTATTGAATAGGTGACCTCACCCTTCAAAGAGTGAAATTTCATGTGATGTGAATGTGATAACCTGAGCATAAAATGTGAATAATGAGGGGAATAATAATAATAATAATAATAATAATAATAATAATAATAATAATAATAATAATAATAATAATAATAATAATAATTAATAATAATAATGATAATAATGATAATAATAAATAATAATAATAATGATAAAAATAATAATTCCTACAACAACAAGTAAGGCAACAATAACGTTACTGAACACTAGTTCTGATATCATCTCCATATCTCTCTATTTTCGGCAACCTCTCCAACGCTGAATTCGCTTCTATCCCTTCTTCCTTTCTCTCCTTCTGTCTCTCTCTGTCTCTCTCTGTCTCTCTCTCTGTCTCTCTGTCTCTCTCTCTCTCTCTCACTCATTCTCGCATTCCCTTTCCAAGTCGCTCTAATATGGTTCCTAATTTCTCCTTTTTTTTTATCCTGTTTCTCTAAATTACATCTTTTTGTCTTTTTTTTTAAATGTTCTCTCTATTTTCTCTGATTTACGCTTATCCATCTACCTCACACACATTGGAAGACAGTCACCTTTTACGTCTATCTTTCTTCATTCCTCTCTCCTTCCTTTATTCGTTCATTTCTGCTTATCTACTGCCTCTCAATCACTTCTACATTTCTCACACGCATACATTTATATATAATTATATATATATATATATATATATATATATATATATATATATATATATATACATACACATGCACGCCTGCGCGTGCGCACACGCTCATATATATATATATATATATCTTTATATGTATAATATATTTATATATAATATTTATATTTACAAATATATATACATAAGTACTAACCTATATATGTTTTGTCATGTTATTCTTTTCTTCTGTCGTACCATCTCCAATTTTTTTATTTCCACAATAACTGAAAACTTAACCCCATCATCTATACTTTTTCTTCATCGACTTGATATATTTCCACTTTACATACAGCTAACCCTCACACTTCAACCATTCAATTTTATGTTCTTTTTATTTGTTTATTCGTATTTTTTCTGGCCGGCATGCTAATGATGTCGGCCAGCGTGCTAATGTTCTGCCATCTCGCCGCCATACGTACAGGCACATACGCGCGCACACGCACACACGTCTACAAAAGGGTTCTCTCTCTCTCTCTGTATATATATATATATATATATATATATATATATATAATGAGGAAAATAAAACACGGTAGAAAATACTAAAATAATTTTATAATTAAGAACATTTTAGTACCGGTTTCAGTCTTTGCGACTTTTCCAACTTAGAGAGTAAAGCATGAAAAGCAATTGAATTGTGGAAAAATGAAATGAAATGTTCTTTTAAAATATTTCATTTAATTTTTCCATAAATTAATTGTTCTTCATGCTTTACTCTCTAAGTTGGAAAAGTCGCAAAGACTGAAACCGGTACTAAAATATTTTTCGCGAAAATTATTTTAGCATTTTTGACCTTATCTTATCTTCCTTATACACTCGTGTGTTACTTTTCAACATTCTCTATATATATATGGGTGTGTATATATATATATATATATATATATATATATATATATATATATATATATATATATATATATATGTGAGTAAAAATAAATACAAAAAAAGGGTTTTGTATGATCGTGTATAGAGGAATATATTATTTTATTTAAAAGAGTTCCAACTCTGTTTTTTATGTTTTTTATTTATATTCTTGTAAAATTTATGTGGGATATAGAATATGGAACATATAATATATAATATAAAAAAATATGGATGGTACAATGAAATGAAGTATTGAATGTCTTATTGAATATATGGAATATGTCTTATTGAATATATGAAATATTGAGTGTTTATATTTAATCCTTTACATTGAACACTCAATATTTCATATATTCAATAAGACATATTCCATATATTCAATAAGACATTCAATACTTCATTTCATTGTACCATTCATCTTTTTTTATATTATATATTATATATTCCATATTCTATATCCCACATAAATTTTACAAGAATATAGATAAAAAACATAAAAAACAGAATTGGAACTCTTTTAAATAATATATATATATATATATATATATATATATATATATATATATATATGTGAGTGTGTTTAAATTCTGTGTGCGCGTGTTGTTGTGCTGTGCTGTGCTCTGTGTGTGTGTGTACTTTTATATGCATTTCTTTTTGTATATGTATATATATATATATATATATATATATATATATATATATATATATATATATATTTTATATTTACTTTTTTTTATATTTTTTATATTTACTTTTTATATATTTTAATATTTACTTTTTATGTATCTTTGTGTTTTTACACATCGTATTTATGTGTTTATTACACATCGTTTTTATATATATTATATTTTATATTTCATATGTATCTTCATTGCATTTACATTTCTCCTTTCATATCTACATCTTTTATTTTGACTTTTCTATGTATTTTCTATGTACTTTTTTTTTTAATATGTGGGGTAGATGAGGCCCATTAGCCAAGTGAAGGCAACTCTTCTAGGAGAAGGACACTCCGACATAAAACCAGGTCCATGACTTCTGTGGGAGCAGACTAGGCTCTTTTTTTTATGAGGTCGTGGTTAGGACAACCAGTATAGGAGAATAAAACTCCGAATTCAAATTGATCTACCACTGCTGGCTTGCAGTCTCCTTTTGAGGAAAAGCCTAGGAGAGGATACTCTGATATAAAATCTGCAGTCAACTTAGTACTAGTCATCTTGCTCTCGCTTGTCACTGGATTGGGAGGCCAAAGGGAGAAAAAAGGGAGGGTAGTGTTGGGTTTGCAATTAGAAGTAATTTAATGAAAGACCTAGAACAACCACAAAGTATAAATGACCGCATGATGAAACTCCGGATCCTTCACTCTTGTGGACGCTTTGTGACTGTTTTCTCCATCTATGCTCCCACACTCTCACCAAATGAAGAAAATATCCATGCATTCTATGAGGAACTTAGAAGTAGTATCCTCTCAGTCCCTCTGAATGAGAAGTTGGTTGTGCTCGGCGACTTCAATGCACGTGTTGGCAGGGACAATAGTGCTTGGAATGTATTTGGGCGGTATGGAATAGGTAAGGTGAACAAAAATGGTTTACACCTGCTACAAATGTGCTCTGAACTAGGGTTGGCTGTTGGGAACACATTTTTTCACCATAAGCTGAAACATAAAGTCACCTGGATTCATCCAAGATCAAAGCAAGGTCACATGATTGACCTTGTATTAACTCGGAAATTTGACCTACAGGATTTGTGTAGTCTCAGAGTATTGCGAGGAGCTGATTGTGATACTGATCACAAAATGGTTAGGGCTAAGTTCAAATTCAGGGTTCGTACAAGAAAGCGCAGTGCAGGTGTGCGAGTCCCCCCCAAAATTGATGTAGGACAGCTTAAACAGCCACAGGTCTCACAGCTATTTCGGGATAGATGCAGTAATATTTATTTTGAAGGTTCATGGCAATCTTTTCGAGAAGGATTATATAAGGCTGGAGTGGATGTGCTGGGTTTTAAGAGGAGACAACATAGAGATTGGTTTGACTCCAATGATGCAATGGTAAATGAGCTACTGGCAACAAAGAGGTCTACTTATGAAAAACTTCTTAACCCAAACATTAAGGGCAAAGAAAAACTAGAAAAGGTATACAGAGCGCAGAAAGCAGAACTGCAAAAGGAATTAAGGAGGCTCAAAGATACCTGGTGGAGTGATTTGTCTGAGGAAATACAGGCATCTTATGAAAGGAAAGACATTAAAAACTTGTACGGCTTATTGCGACAAGCTTTTGGACCGCAGTCTTCAACGTATGTTCCCTTGAAATCAAAAGACGGAAATGAGGTTATTAAGGATCCTCCTGGAATAATGAGCAGATGGAGGGAGCATTTTGCGGAACTTTTCCATAATCCATCTGTAGTGAACATGGATGTCATAAATAATCTCCCCCAAAGAGTGATAATGCAACACACGGACGATGCGCCTTCCATTGAAGAAGTAAAATTGGTAATACGGAAACTGAGATCCAACAAAGCTCCCGGGCTGGATGGTATTCCAGCTGAAATTCTGAAAGCAGGTGGGGATCACATCTCCTCCGAAATTCATAGCCTGTTGTGTCAAGTTTGGACTGAGTCCTCTGTGCCACAGGAATGGATAAACGGCATTCTAATCCCTATATACAAAGGTAAGGGACCCAAATCAGTGTGTGGTAATTCCAGAGGAATAACTCTCCTGGCACATACTGAGAAGATACTTTCGAGGATCATGTTAGAACGTCTCGTGGAGAATGTGTGTCCACATGTGATTCCTGAGGAACAGTGTGGTTTCAGACCCGAGCGGGGAACGATGGATATGATATTTTCTGCAAGGTAGGTTCAGGAGAAATGTTTAGAGGAACAAATGCCACTATACCAGGTTTTTATAGATCTAACTAAGGCATTTGACACGGTAAACAGGGACGCACTGTGGATTGTTTTGTGCAAACTTGGTTGCTCGACACATTTTGTGAGCCTCTTCGAGAAATTGCACAGCAACATGAAAGCTCAGGTAATTTTTAATGGTGATCTATCTGATGAATTTTCAGTGGACAACGGTGTAAAACAGGGAGATATTCCTGCCCCTACACTTTTCTCTATATATTTTGCCACATTGCTTTGGTATGCATTTGAGGATTGTAACAGGGGAATTGGAATCAGATTCCGGACATCTGGTAGCATATTTAATCTGACCAGGTTTAAATGTAAGGCAAAGTTTTTCAGAGTACTTGTCAGAGAATTGCTCTATGCTGATGATGCTGACTTGCTGGTACATACAGAGGAAGATATGCAACATTTAATGGATAGATTTTCCACTGCATGTACATATTTTGGACTCACAGTAAGTCTGAGAAAAACCAAGGTAATGTTTACCCCCACACCTGGACAAATATACACTGAACCAAACATCTTCGTGAACGGAACAAGATTAGAAGTCATTGACACCTTCGTTTACCTTGGAACCACACTGTCAAGGGATGGTGGTCTTGATGCAGAAATATACCATCGAATAGCGAAGGGAAGTGCTGCATTTGGAAAGCTTGAAAAGCGAGTATAGGCTGATAGAGATATCTCCCTGCAGACAAAAATCAACATCTACAAAGCGTGTGTATTGACTGCACTTCTTTATTCAGGCGAAACATGGACCACTTACAAGCGTCATGTAAAGATGCTAGAAAGGTTTCATCAAAAGTGTCTAAGACGCATCCTAGGAGTAAAATGGAAGAGTTTCGTAGCAGATACAGAGGTTTTGCGCAGGGCGCACTGTAGCTCAATTGAAAAACATATTATCCTGGCCCAAATGAGATGGACTGGGCATGTAATTAGAATGAAGGATGATCGTTTGCCGAAGCGCTTATTTTATGGTGAGCTCAGCTCTGGTGAGCGACCGCGGCAGAAACCGAGAAAGAGGTATAAAGATTGCATTAAACAAAACCTAAAAAAACTAGATATGTATGAAAGTGATTGGGAAGGAGATGTTCTGGATAGAAGCAAGTGGAGAGCTGTTGTCAGGACGAGCTGTGATGTCTGGGAGGAAAAGATGCTTCAGCAACTTGAGCTTAAGCGGGCCTGTCGAAAGGGAAAAATTGTAAACAATGGAGAGTATAGGATGTGGATTGTGTGTGATCGCGTTCTTCTGTCAAAAGCAGGATATGTGAATCACATGAAAACACATGAGGGTAGAAATTCCAGACACCCTAAATACCAACCGCCTTCTGCGACATGTGGCATATGTCACAAGGTTTGTAAAACAATACCCGGACTTAAGAGATATATGCTGGTTCACAGAGGCGTTTCCTTAGAATCAGATACCAGTGAGCAAGGATCAAGAGGCTTGAACATTTGTCATCTGTGCGGTAGACCTTGTCGCTCAGCAGCCGGACTTCAAAGTCACTTGAGGGCTCACCAACGGAGTGATTGTACTGCGTGATGATATGTATGGATTATTGATGGGATAGCTATCGTCTGTCAAGATGGAGCGGTCGTCATATATATATATATATATATATATATATATATATATATATATATATATATATATATATATATATATATATATATATATATATATACATACATACATACACATAGGTGTGTGTGTGTGTGCTCTGAGATAATGTGTATTCGTGTCTGAATACGGCAACGCAGTCCGTTTACGTTCCTATATATGCATCTGGATATATACGTGTATGTAAATGTATTTTTGTGTAGGTATGTATTGACTGACGAATTGTTTTTCAGGTAATGTTTTACTATTATATGGCAGTGATATATGCAACAAGAGACTCTACTACGTGTGATATTGTTTGACGCATCATGGAAGACTGTTATTAAATATTTATGGAATATTATCTAGGAAACACATCATATATTCTGAAAAGTTACACAGTTGTGTTTATACTTCGTATAAAAAATATTTCACTTATTTTGTTAGTCATCATATGATGTTAGTTCAGTCATCATATGGTGATAGTTCTGAAATGATTATTATTATCATTAATAATATAATCAGTATTGTCATTTCGTGAAGTAGCAGTTCATCTTGTTGGTGTTGCTGTTGCTGTTCATTTCAATGCTTTTATTGGAGTAGATGATGCTGAAATAGATTTCCTTATTTGTTATCATGTCTTTGATAATTGTATTCTTCTTACTGTTCTTCTAGCTAACTTACTCATAAGAAATTTATACACGATACAACATATTTAGAGATAACATAAACATATATCACTCGCAAGTCTATTTTACGGGGCGTGTATATAGGTATGTATGAATGCGTGTGTTTGCGTATATATATATATATATATATATATATATATCCTAACACATATGTATATATAAATAAATATACATATATCTACATATACATACATACACACACACACACACGCACACACACAGATATATATATATATATATATATATATATATATATATATATATATATATATATATATATATATATATTTATAAATGCATGTATATTTTTCAATGTGTACGAATAACAAGGAAAACACAGATAAATAATTACCAGGGTAGCTAAAGTTCCCATATGCGCCAAAGATATTACAGACTACGTCTAAAGGTAGAAATTTCAAGGTTAAGTGAAATGATTTTGTATAATATGGATAAATTAAGAAATGGAGTCAAATGCAGGTGTTATTCAAACCATTTATACTTCCAACATGTTTCGAAAAAAGTATTGAGATTATTCCAGAGGGAATAAAAATGATGTAAAACAATGCATTCATCTCGTTAGGGAAGAAAAGAAACAAAACACATCAATAAGCGATTTTAACCGAATGTGATTACCACCTACGCATATGTATAATGTACAAGAACGCTAGCAAGTTATTTTTTAAAAGAAGCCGTTAATATATTTGATGCGTTTTGTTTCTTTTCTTCCATGTCGAGATGAATGCATTGTTTTACATCATTTTAATTCCTTCCGGAATAATCTCCATATTTCTTTAGAAACATATGTTGGAAGTATAAAGGGTTTGAATAACACCTGCGTTTGACTCCATTCCTTAATTTATCCATGTTATGTATATATTAAGACTGCTACTACCTGATACCTGCTACCAAGCCGTCTTAAAAGTATGTGTTCCCCCCTAGCTGGATGGCACGCCAGTCCATCGCAGCTTGTACTCAAGTAACAGAAGAAAGAGTGAGAGAAAGTTGGGGTCAAAGAGTACAATAGGGGTCGCCACAACCCCCTTCCGGAGCCTCGTGGAGCTTTATGTGTTTTCGCTCAATAAACACACACAACGCCCGGTCTGGGAATCGAAACTGCGATCCTCCGACCGCGGGTCCGCTGCCCTAACCACTGGGCCATTGCGCTTCCATTTTATAACTGAGTTCGGCAGAATATACTTGTTTAAATAAGAAGCTAGGTAGAAGTAAAATATAGACTGAAGCTATAGTTGGGTGTAGTGGTAGAGAAGATGGGAGTGTACACAATGTAGGTGGCGGAAACCGTTATAGAACTGCCAAATGTGTACTGGTTTTCCCTATGCACAGACATGTATGTAGACTTAATTCGTTGCTCGGTTTCCTACCACCGCCCACTTACTGGTTGTTTTTAGCGGTGTTAGTGTTGGAAGCATTATGGACATGTCTCTGGTTTGAGTAAGACATTCTCCTTTCTTGTTACAAGTCTCGGAGCTATAAAATTGCCTCTGATATATAAAGTTCGCCTGTCACTGCCAAAATATTATCTTTAAGATATTGTCTTAGCGCAAGTGTATATTTAACACTATGACAATTTTAACAATCCTTTGAATATGCACACAAAACATTAACGTTTGAGATAAATCAATTATGATCTATGGTAATAAAATTAAAACATCAAAATTAGATACTGAGTCATTTATTATAATACTTATTACAAAGCTCTAGAGGTGGCAAACTGAATTTACCAATTGTATACTCGGAAAGAAAACATTCATATTCAATTGCTATGTTTATAGACTGCACTATTTATTTAACTGATCAAATTAGTTCATTTTTTTTAGCTACTGTGTCTGTAATCATGCTTCAAGGTATTCCCTCAATTCCTTCTTTTTTGACTCCCTTCCTTCGCCTGTGGTTTCTCCTTAGTTTCCTATTTCTTTAATTGCTGTCGTTGATGAAGTGTTTAATATTCATCATCATCATCATCATCATCATCATCATCATCATCATCATCATCATCATCATCATCATCATCATCATCATCATCACTACCTTCTTCTTCTTCTTCTTCTTCTTCTTCTTCTTCTTCTTCTTCTTCTTCTTCTTCTTCTTCTTCTTCTTCTTCTTCTTCTTCTTCTTCTTCTTCTATATTTACTTACCACTCTGCATGTTCCTATTTCAATTTCCGCCGGGTTCTGTGGGTGATCAAATGAGTATGAATTAACTAGACAGCAGGGTAAGAGGGTAGTGTCGATTAAATACATTATGCTCTCTTTTCAAAATACACAGCCCTCAGTTTGTGATATGAACATCAATGTTTATTTTTACAAAGAAAGCAACAGATCGAAACGTATCAGCTGAAAAATGAGATCCTACTTAACAATAAACAATCTAGCAGAAAAAGGGATGACCTATGGTTTAAACAACGATAGAGAAGATTATAATTATTTACATTCCTGCAGTCAAAACAGTCACTGGTTACATAATAGAAATATAAAGGTATAAAGTAAACTAAGACAGTATGTTAGTTATGGAATATCTTTTATATTACAACTTGATTGAAAAAAGATACAACACCAACACTGTTATTGAAATCGTATTTTGCACGGAATATATTATGTATTGTATATATTCTGTTGTGAAAATGCAACAAAGGTATCGTTATATAAGAAATGATATTTAAAGCACGACATACGTTACATACAACCATTCAACGCATATCCGATATAATGCAACTACAGAATCCGAATATATTACTTTAACAGAAATGTACAGTACTAGCAATAAGCAGACTGGTCATATTGTTCTACAATCTAACAGCTGATTGCTAATATTCATGTAATAATTTTTCCTTATTCTGAGAGCTGTGGTATATAGGAAACTAATACACACGTGTCTGCACGCGCGCGTGTATACATGCTTTGTATGTGTGTGATGTGAACGAGCCTTTGGCAACAAGAAGATGAATATACTTAACGCTTGAGAGATCGCACGTAGAAAAGTGACGGAGGGATTCATCAATGCGAAATTATATCTCTATTATTAAACCGTATCATTCATGTTCTAGAGTTCTATTGAGGTTATAACCTTGTATTTTAGGGCAAATTACATAACTGATAATGTTGTAATATGTCTAAAACTCAATAACCCCTCATCACACTTCTGTGCAGCCAGTCGTACGATATGTTGAATCCATTAGCTAAGAGGAATTACTGAGAGCTTCTTGCAAATCTTGAAACAAATTATTCTGAATAGTATACGTTATGTTGAAGAATGAGTTACATTTGTGAAAGCGTATATACATTTTAAAGTTTATTTCGTGTTTAGCAAAAAGACGTTGTATCAAATACAACTTTCACAAAAATACACACACATATACAAGTGAAGGCGTGTAGTGTGTTTGTTTCACAATCGTAAGGTCGGAGGTTAAATTTCAATTCGCATTGCTCCTGTCAACTCAGCTATGACGGATATCACCTAAGTGCTGGTGCAACCATGACTCCGTTCAATTATTAATTCCTGGTTATTTCGAAAAGAGAAGGGTCTTGAGGGTAGAGAGAGAGAGAGAGAGAGAGAGAGAGAGAGAGAGAGAGAGAGAGAGAGAGAGATAATGAGAGAGTGAATGTGTATTTGTGCGTATATATACATACCAAAAGCGATTGGTAAAAGTATGGAACAAAGACATATTTGCCTAGGATTGTCGGATTCTTGTACTCACGTGCATGTATGTTTGAGTGCGTGTGCATGTATGTATGTATGTATGTATATATATGTATGTCATCTTCGTAGTCATAAAGCAAGACCGATGATTGACTACCAGGCCGCTGGCGATGATGCTACACACCATACTAATCATGTCTGTCGGGCATGTGGAAGGGAGTGTGATTCAGCAGGAGGACTTAAACGACACGCAAAGGTACATGGAGCCCAATTACAACGACAGCCAGCTATTGCCAATAAAGGTTTTGGATGCCAATTCTGTGCACGACATTGACGATCTTTGGCTGGGCTAAAAAGTCACATTCGATCACAGCACCGTTAAGTTAAGCTTCGTGCAATGACCATACTCGATAACGAGGGGCAGCGATCATATATATATATATATATATATATATATTATATGTACAGAGAGAGAGAGAGAGAGAGAGAGAGAGAGAGAGAGAGAGAGAGAGAGAGAGAACACTCCTGTCTCATTTTCTCGACATAAATCAATGTAAAAGTAATATACACACAGCCACACCCACACACGTATATATATATATATATATATATATATATATATATATATATATATATATATATATATATATATATATATACATATACATATATATATTTGTTCAAGCATTATGCTTGGCCAGAGTTTACAATTTATTTGACGATTTACTTTGAAGAATTATAGTCAGTAATGTGGAAGAAAAGAGTGATAAATCTAGTTGCATGGTCACCTAGTTTCCAGATCTGGCATCACTGGTCTTTTACTGCAAATGTTATCTGGAGTTGTATTTAAATGAATCGATTCAGAATTAACGATACGCTAAAGTAGGCAACATTATCTAGAAGTTTTGTCGTTGTGACCGTCCAAACTGTCGGATGCTGTTTTATATCGCTGGTCAAAACGCGCTTTGCATCGTTTTAGTTTTAGAATGATGCCACCCCGCTGCCTAAGCGAGCAGGCCATCATTCGATCCACCCCACTATCGGAAGACTAGACCGTCGCAGGGTTACCAATTTACAGCTGAGTGGACGAGAGCAAAGGGAAATGAATTGTGTTGCTGAAGAGTACAACAAACTGCTCGATCCGGGAATCGAACCCACGATTTTGCGATCGTGAGCGCAACACCCTGGATACTAGGTAAACCAACCTCACGCGAATACATTATTATAAGTCTCAATTAGTTATTATACGTCTGAATTAATTCGACAGCGAATGTCATTATTTGGTCCCGTTTGAAGGCGGCGAGCTAGCAGAACCGTTATCAAGCCGGGCGAAATGCTTAGCGGTATTTCGTCAGCCGCTACATTCTGAGTTCAAATTCCGCCAAGGTTGACTTTGCCTGTCATCCTTTCGGGGTCGATAAATTAAGTACCAGTTACGCACTGGGGTCGATGTAATCGACTTAATCCGTTCGTCTGTTCTTGTTTGTTCCCTCTATGTTTAGCCCCTTGTGGGCAATAACGAAATAGGTATTTCGTCTGCCGCTACGTTCAGAGTTCAAATTCCATCGAGGTCGACTTTGCCTTTCATCCTTTCGAGGTCAATAAAATAACTACCAGTTATGCACTGGGGTCGATGTAATCGACTAGCCTCCTTCCCCCAAAAATTTTCGTGGACTTGTGACTAGAGTAGAAATAATTATTTGCTCCCGTTTGGAATCAACATATAAATAGCTCAAGATGTCTTATAGCTCCTAACTTCGGATGACTCTGTAGATAATATCACCACTCATATACATTTTCGTGACTAATTTAATTAATTGCCCCTTAGATCAGTGAAAATAAAGTTTTTCTGACCCCTTTGGTTGCACTTCACCTTACAGGTATCTTATTTAATTGTAACTCAGGATGTGTTACTCTAAGCACATCGATTCTCTTCGCCTCGTGATGCATTACTAATTCTCATATTTCCAACTATTTTCTTAAAAAAGGAAAATGAATCAATATTTTTCTGAATAACATATGTATGATTAACTATTACCTTCTCTTTCCTACCATTTCAAGAGCTGTTGCCAAACTCTTATGGTTTAATCAACAGTTACATTAGTCATTCAATTAGCTGTCAGGATTTTGTGGGAATCTCAATTCAATTAAGAAACAGGCTTCAACTAGCAATAATATTAACTGCTATAAATTTAAAGCTGATGTGGTGTGGAGTAAAGAGAAATGGAAGCAAGAGGTAATGGCAATGATTAGAGATATAGGGAGGTATGAAATACGAAAAGATAGCTAGCTAGGCAGATAGATAGAAAGCCCAAAAGAGAGAGAAGTCATATATCGTCATAGAACAGTTTCAAACAAAAGGATGATGTGATATTGGTAGATGAAATATATAAGAAAAGAATGCAATTCAAATGGATTTCATATTTGTTTTGTAGCAGAGAATGGTATTTTATTTTGGAATATCTGACAACAAATATTTACAAAATTACAGAGAAGACTGGAAAATAATTGCCTACAGATTATCGAGGCGTAGAAAAAATTGACAAAACAAACATTCTGACGTTGAGCGATGATGTTACATTCGTTTTGCACATTTCTTAAGCAACAGCGCGTGTTCAACAGCACAAACTAAAATGTATTTCCCATTTGAGTTATAAACATTTCTACTACACACACACACACACACACACACACACACACACACACACACACACACACACACACACATATATATATATATATATGTATATATATATATATATATATATATATATATATATATATATATATATATATATATATATATATATATATATATATATATATATATATATATATATATATATTTAAGTATGTGTGTGTATATATATATATATATATATATATATATTTAGGTATGTGTATATATATATATATATATATATATACTGAAATTGAGGACGCATGGCCTAGTGGTTAAAGTGTTGTACTCACGATCACAAGATTTTGGTTTCAATTCCTAGAACGGGTGGAGCGTTGTGTTCTTCAGCATAACATGTCATCTCACATTGCTCTGCGACCACTTCGACACATGACGTGCAACACACTGTGCACCGGTCCGGGTAACGTTGATTTGATAGAAGGAGTATGCTTAATGTAAAGTATATACATTTGACCACTATAAACGAATCAGTTATGCAGGTCGTTCGGCAAAGCTGAACACTCATACACCGAGAGAGTCCATCACAAACACACACACACACACATATTATTAACTTAAACAGCAGGTTGCAATATTTCACAAAAAAGGAGAATGATGATTGTCACTAAATGTGACTAGGTTGTTAAGAAACACCTATATTGCCAGAAGTAAGAGCTAAAATGCTCTAATGCTGTAGTTAATGAACATGAATGAAAACATATGCACTAACACAGACCTGAATCGTCCGAAAAGTGCTGATCGAGAATTCGTAATACTGACGTCAGTTTCGGTAATTTCCGTTGCCTCATCATTTCAGCCCGCTTGATCTCAGTTTTATATATATCCTGGACCCACCCGTGATCCGTTGGGTGATTGACGGTTTAGGTTATAAAGCATTGAAACTGATTTCAACATTGCATTGAAATGGAAGTGAATTTTATGATGATTCAGTTAACAACAAACAAACCTGGCATAACTATAAATGTGTACACCACCGACTTTGTTGTCTCATAACTTCCAGAAAAATGGATACACTTTAACGAAATTTTGAACACATACCGCTTAGATGCTGTAAATTTAGAGTATGTAGGGACTTATGAGAACACATTTTTTCAGGGTCGTAGGGAGAGGAATTTCGTAAAATTCACACGATCCATTTATTCCCCTCATTACTTTCAGGAAAATGGATATCTTTTATTGAAATTTTATACAAATACCTTTCAAACAGCATAGACTACGAGTATGAAGAAATTTGATGGGAAATTTATATATATATATATATATATATATATCTTTTACTTGCTTCAGTCATTTGACTGCGGCCATGCTGGAGCACCGCCTTTAGTCGAGCAAATCGACCCCAGGACTTATTCTTTGGTAGCCTCCTAGTACCTATTCTATCGGTCGGTTTTGCCGAACCGCTAAGTTACAGGGACGTAAACACACCACCATCGGTTGTCAAGCGATGTTGGGGGGGACAAACACAGACACACAAACATATACACACACATACATATATAAACATATATACGACAGGCTTCTTTCAGTTTCCGTCTACAAATCCACTCACAAGGATTTGGTCGGCCCGAGGCTATAGTAGAAGACACTCGCCCAAGGTACCACGCTGTGGGAGTGAACCCGGAACCATGTGTTTGGTAAGCAAGCTCCTTACCACCCAGCCATTCCTGCGCATATCATATATATATATATATATATATATATATATATATATATATATACGCACATCCACAAATACATTACCTTCATTCGAGAACAATGGTTGCTTACTTCATTAAAATAATACTTAATGTACGTACGTAACCGTTGCTTCACCTCAACTCTGTGCATCATTTCCATGTCGATGTTAGACATTAGGCAATATTAAAATTAAATTGCATTTTAGGCTTTGCCTGAAGGCACTACATAATGTTTCATACATTAATTTTCTACACTTCCGAGTGGTTGTAAGATTTGGTGATATTGTAATTAATCATGTGTTTCTCTAGCAAAGGAAAACAGAATTATTTCTTAGCATTGCAGAAAAATTTCATATATTCATTTCTGCTCAAGGCACAAGTCCCGAAAGAAAAATCTCGAATATTAATAACATCAGGTAACAACTTGAACAGAAAAATGGCAAACTCACCACATTCCAACATAGAAAATATTTCTATATTGGCTAATCTTTTATCTTTTACTTGTTTCAGTCATTTGTCTGCGGCCATGCTGGGGAACTGCCTTGAAGGGTTTTGGTCGAATAAATCGACCCCAGAACGTACTCTATACAATAGGCTTTTGGTTTCTATCTTCCAAATCCGCTCACTAGACTTTTATTCGGCCCAAAACTACAGTAGAAGGCACTTGCGAAAGGTGGCACGCAGGGGGACTGAACACGGAACAAGTGGTTGGGAAGAAAGCTTTTTACCTGTGCCTAATACATCTCATATAATGAATATGTACTATACAGCATAATCTCCTCTAGAATCTAAAAACATTTACAAACCTAACTGAAAAACATTCCTTTAAGCCCACGTTATTCTAATTATAGTATTGATAAAAGAGATGCTCCTAAATAATTTTCTAACTGTACACTTGGATATCATTCCCTTAAAACATATGAAATTTGAACTATCATTGGTATGCATCTGAACAGACTTGACAGACGCATGCAAGAAAATATTCGAGATAAAAAAAAACAAAAAAAAAAACTCATACACAGCAAAAATCTACGGCGTTTATTAAAAGAACATGGTTGCTGCATGTTTACAGTTGTTATCGTATTTGAAGATATTCGTGTAGTGACTGAATGGATGACAAGGAAAGCATGCTGCCGTAAAGACAAATATAACATTTTCTGGCAGCACCACTGCCGGGAGCTGTTTGTTTCATATATATATATATATATATATATATATATATATATATATATATATAGAGAGAGAGAGAGAGAGAGAGAGAGAGAGCGACAGACAGACAGACAGACAGACAGATAGAGACAGATAGAGAGTGCTATCATTGTAGTTAGTCAACAAAGTCCTTTTCAAAATAATTTTTAATTTAATCTACTGTTTGAAACATGAATAAAAAAAAAACGTGGGGATTATTTTAATTCGCCAGTATTTCAGTATACAACGCAAAACAACTGCCAAACAAACAGAAAAACCACGAGCGAACAACATTGCCAAACACACGAACAACTGGCAATGAAAACACATCGGAGAAAAATGCGGTATTATACTACATCTGACAGCAACAACAACAATGGCGATGGTGACTTCTGACTAATGCTTGCCTTTGTAGCAGTCTATGGGAACAAGAACAGTGTAGTCGTGTTAGATCCCACGGATATAGATGTCCTACTCATCTTGCAAATCCACAAAGGAATGCCACAACTGTGTCCTCTAAAGGTTAGCGAGAGGAAACCCAGCGGATGTACATGTGGAAATAAAATCCATTATTATTATTATTATTATTATTATTATTATTAATATTATTATTATTATTATTATTATTATTATTTTATGTTTGACTTTTGTTTTGCATTTGTACAAGTTGGATCCAAGTCTCACCCAGAGACCTCAAGAGACAAGTTAGAAGTTCATGTAGGTGTTATGCCTAGGGTACCATATATTTGGATTTGTACAGTTTTGTTCAAGTGAATGTTTAAGAAACCATAAGAAAATTATGTGTTTGCTTTAAAATTTGAGATCACATAGACAATATTTTACGTAGGATATGGGCAGTTCCCATGAGCACTCTCTTTTGAACTTCAGCCATTTTGGGGTTTCCTGGAATCTGAGCTAGGTAGTAATCAGCCCGTTTCGCTGTCATTCCCAGGGCACCTATGACAATAGGTATTGTTTTCGTCTTCAGATTCCACATTTTGCTAATTTCTATTTCAAGATCTTTATATTTGCTCAGTTTTTGGTAGGTCTTGACAAATACGTTTATATCGATTGGGACAGTCATATCAATGAGGAGGTATGATTTTTGTCTGAAGTCTTTCAGTATGATGTCTGGCCTATTTGCGTCTATCTTTCTGTCAGTTTGAATGGTGAAGTTCCAGAGGAGTGCAATGTGATCATTTTCAAGTACTGGGGGTGGTTTGTGTTCCCACCAGTTTTTATCATGGGGCAGGTCCAGGTTTTTGCATATTACCCAGTGAATATATTGTGCAGCTCTATCATGCCTGTTGAGATACTCTGTAGGCGCAAGCAGACTGCACATGGAGACAACATGATCGATGGTCTCATTTTGTTGTTGGCATATACGACATAATGGGAGCTGCCGTTCTTTAATATGTTGGCCTGGTAGTTCTTTGTAGTGATCTTGGGCTGCTATGATAAACCCCTCTGTTTCTGATTTCAAGCCAGAGGCCATTAACCATTGGTGGGTAAGGGCTTTGTCAATATCTGCATTATTCGCTCTCTTTGGGTATTTGCCATTGAGAGGTTTTCCATGCCATTTTTCAGTCATAATAGCTAAAGCAGCAATTTTAGCACGGGTTTTCAAGCGCTTAGCTTTTTCTGCAGGTGTTTCTAGTTCGTCTAATTCTTGAATTTGTTGCAATTGGAATTCACTTAGATATTCCTTTGTCTGTTTTGTTACTGAGTAAGATGCTTTCTTGCTTTCATAATTTAAGACAAGTTTTAGCATCCAGTCCTCAGAGTTTTTCAGATAGGTGTCTAGGCCAATTGTGGCTACCTTCATTGATAATGCCAGCTGTAGAAGTCCTCGGCCTCCTTCTTTTCTTGGCAGATAAAGACGTTCTATATCTGCCTTAGGGTGGTGCATTCTATGCATTGTCAACAGTTTTCGTATTTTTCTGTCAACATTACATATTTCAGTAATTGACCAGTTAACGATGTTGAAACCGTAAGTCACGACTGGTATGGCAAGAGCATTGATCGCTTCGATCCTGTTTCCCGCGTTCAGCTCTGTCTTCAGTATTGCTCTCACCCTGCGATAACATTCTCTTCTGATCCTTTCCCTCATCACTGAGTGCTTGATATTGTTCCCTTCAATTACCCCTAGGTATTTGTAGCTCTCCGCTGGTTCTAACTCTTTTATGACATTTTGCTGGTCAAGGTTCACATTAGATGTATTTGTCATTTTTCCTTTGATAAAGGTAGCTTTTGCACATTTATCAAGGCCAAATTGCATCCTGATGTCATCACTGAATTGTTTAACAATCGCTAGTAGGCCTCTGAGTTGTTGGTCATTTTTTGCAAAGAGCTTTAAATCATCCATGTAAATGAGATGATTTATATTTTTATCAAATATTTTATAACCATACTGTGCATCATTGAGCAATTTTGAGAGCGGTATTAGGGCTAGACAGAAGAGGAGTGGTGATAGTGAGTCACCCTGGAAAATGCCACATGAAATTCTTACATTTCCAGCATTTAGAGATTCATTGTCATTGTTCAACATCAGTGTGGTTCTCCATGATCTCATACTTACAGATAAAAAGTTTCGCAGAGTAGGAGCTATTTTATACATTTCCAGACATTTCCTAATCCAGCTATGTGGTAGGCTATCAAAGGCCTTTTTATAGTCTATCCAGGCTATTGACAAGTTTTTGTGTCGCTTGTGACAATCTTCTAAGATCATCTTATTGATGAGTAGCTGATCTTTACAACCATAAGATCCATGTTTACATCCCTTTTGCTCATTAGGGAATATGCTACTTTCTATTAAAAAACTATAGGTGTACTCGGTTAGGACAGATGTTAGCATCTTATATATTGTTGTTAAGCAGGTTATGGGGCGATACTTTTTTGGTTCGTTTGTTTCCTCATTTTTTGGAAGCAGGAATGTTAAACCATTAACTAGCCAAGAGGGCATCAAACTAGGATTTTGCAAAACATCGTTGTAAAGTTTTGTTAGCAGTTCATGGCTTTCTGGGAAGGCATTCAACCAGAAGTTAGGAATTTTATCCTTTCCTGGAGACTTCCATTTGCTTGACCTCCTGAGAGCAGATCTTATATCTTCTACCTTGACCCCCTCCCACTTTTGCTCCTCTAAGGAGTCTAGGTCTGTAGATATTCTATCAATCCAAGGGGCCTTTTCATTGTGTGTTTTATCTTCTGCCCAGATTTTATTCCAAAAGTCTTGCACTTCTTCTTTTGATGGGACAGACTTTATTGTTACTGGTGTTTTCCCTATCTTCCTGTAGAAATTTTTGGGGTTATTTTTGAACATGTTATTATCTCGGAAGAATCTAACACGCTTTTCATACCTTGCTATGCGGGCAGCTTTAGCACATACCTTTTGCTTGATGGTTTCTATTGTGGGATCAATGTCAACTATGGTTTTCATATTATATTTTTTCTTTAGTTTATGGGTCTTTGTAGGTTTGATACTCTTGTCAAATTTAAGGTTTTTCAAACATTCTATGTCAGATCTAAGCAGCTTAATTTGGTGTTGAATGCGTTCTTGCCAAGAAGGCTTTTTGTGGGAGTGTTGTCTTTTTCTAATCTTTTCTTCATTATTATTATTATTATTATTATTATTATTATTATTATTATTATTATTATTATTATTATTATTATTATTTTATATTCATTACATTTTAAAAGGATTGACAATACGAAAATAGACAATACGAAAAGCGCGATGCAATTGCAATAGATATTTTATTGGTTGTACGATATTTCGACAGCAAGCCTATCTTTGTCGAGTTCAAAAGTGATAAAAATTCAAAATTATAGAAATTCAAATCCAAAATATGAACGAGAGCAGCCAGCATCCACACGTTGATAGAATGACAGCATCAGTGTTCAAATTTCAATTTTACAACTGGCAAAAAGAAAAAGCAAGAAAGAGAAAAGAAAACGAAAACAGTTTTGTGTAAATTTGATGAAATTCTGTTATTTTATTCATTCTTCCAGTGCGTGATGTTAATAACGTGGCTTCTCCAGATATTCTGCCTAAACGGTGAACAGGTGTGGTCGTCGTTAGACAAACACCTCTGACCCCAGCTCATCTCCTTGACTGAGCTGCAGTCCTGTGTCAAGAAGAGACCCAGACAGGCTGAGTGGCTTCTGGAATGTTGCTAGTAACTTATTGTCCTCTATCAGGCGGGAAAGTCGATCAGTGGAACATCTACTCTTGAGTTTTATAGAGGGTTAGTGGTGGGAAAGTGCGATGACGCACTTGGAGAGGTGGTGGGCGTCTATGAAGTCAAACTGACCGGAGGACATTCGAGCCTGTGACGATGGATACCTTCTAGTGTCCATGCCTTACTGACTTGTGGAGTTATGTCGAACAGTTGTTGTCGCATATAGGACATATCCGCCGCATTCATATCGTCAGGAAAGGCAGACAATTTTCCTCTGTATGGTAGGTCAAATTAAAAGAATTGAAGAAAGACACTTTTCGGCCAATCCCTTATCAACTTTCTTAAATTTCACTTGGACAGGAGGACGAGGGTGGAGAGAGAAGTGATACCCCCACAGTACATTTGCTGAAAGGTGGGTAAATGTACTGAAAATGGCTCGTCTGAGTGGACCTACTCTAATAACACTGGTCAACAGCCAATTTTCACCAGGGATATTATATGATGTTTTATATGTAGTTTTGTCCGCTGATTTCAAAAATGTAATCGGTTTCCTTCTATCAGGCACAGATTTTCTGTAATTTTATGTTTTCATAATCTTTTCTTTTCATAAATTTTACTTTCTGTTTAAGGTGCCAAGTCATCATCAAATTCTACTCAGGATGTCAAGGCATTGCAAGAACAGTCCTGATATATTTTGTTATGTCTGTGGTTCATTTACCACCAAAGCTCAGCAATGTGTCATCACAAGTGAAATCAAGAAGGTCTGCCAGTTATACTTTGGCTGCTCTCTTGAGGGTCAAGATAAGAGTTGGGCCCCACACATCATCTGCTCAGCTTGTTCAAATGGACTAAGAGATTGGCTAAAAAAGAAGGAGAGAGCAATGTCGTTTGCAATACCTATGATATGGAGAGAGCCAAAGGATCATTTCCTGGGCTGTTATTTCTGCAGTGTTAATGTATGTGGGTTTACTGTAAAGACCAAGCATAAAATTGTGTATCAGCAAGAAGACCAGTACCACACAACGATGATGATCTTCCTATTCCAATACCACCAGAAAATGGCCTTCAGATGTCTGACGAAAATGTATTTCCTGAAGAAAATACTACTGCTGTGGAAGACACTGAAGTGGATGCAGATTTCACGATTGAAAATGAAGACATACCACAGAAACTTTCTCAAGGAGAGTTAAATGATTTAGTCAGAGACTTGTCATTGTCAAAGGATAAAGCTGAACTATTAGCATCTCGCCTACAAGAAAAGTGTCTGCTTAAGAAAGATGTTTGTATTACTCATTTCAGGAAGAGAAATAGGGATCTGACTTCATGCTTATCTGTTGATGGACCACTTTGTTTCAGTAATAACACTGATGAGTTATTTCGCTGTTTGTTTCAAGAGCATGTTCCAGCTGAATGGCGCTTATTCATTGATTCATCTAAGAGAAGCCTCAAGGCAGTACTACTACACAACGGCAATAAGAAACCATCCATTCTCATAGGACATTCAGTGCACCTGAAGGAATGTTATGAAAATATGCAAGTACTCCTCAATGCCATAAAGTATACAAACTACAGCTGGAAAATCTGTGGAGACTTGAAAGTGATTGGAATGTTGATGGGAATGCAATCTGGGTTCAAGAAATATTGTTGCTTTTTATGCCTATGGGACAGTCATGCAACTAACAAGCTCTATGTGCAATCAGAGTGGCCTTTGCGAAACTCATATGAGCCGGGAGTTTCTAGCGTCCAGAGCATGCCACTTTTAAACCCAGAAAATGTTCTTTTTCACCCTCTTCATATAAAGCTTGGCCTCATGAAACAATTCGTGAAGACACTTGCCCGAAAAAACTCAAAAGGTTTTGAATATGTGAAGGCCAAATTTCCTAAAATCACCGAGGCAAAACTGCAGGAGGGCGTATTCATAGGTCCGCAGATAAAAGAACTCTTGAAGGACAACCACTTCCTCACAGCACTGGATGAGATTGAGCTTAAAGCCTGGGAATCCTTCAAATGGCTCTGTGAAAATTTCCTAGGCAACAAGAGATCTCTAGAGTTTAGAAATGGAGTGAAATGTCTTCTAGACTCCTACGCTGCAATGGGCTGTCGGATGTCACTAAAAGTCCATTTCCTTGATTCACATCTGGACTTTTTTGCAGAGAACCTTAGAGCAGTGTCTGATGAGCAAGTGCAATGCTTTCATCGAGATATTGCATCGATGGAACAACGATATCAAGGATTTTGGAATGCAGGAATGTTAGCTGACTACTGTTGGATGTTATACAGGGATGAACCTGAGACAAAACACCATAGAAAGTCCAAATCTCAAAGATTTTAAGTTGTTATACGTTCGAGTGTATTCTAACTTATTTGTACACAATAATTTTAATTTTGTACAATAAACAGCCATGAAATTATCGTATCTTGTATTCATTATACTTTATATAGACATGCTTTACGTATCCTATAAGTTAAAACAGCAGGTATCATTAACATGAAAATATGACCTGATAGAGGAAATCGGACTTCAGATTCGTAATCAGTGTCAAAAATTAACCCAGAAAAGTCAATCAGCAACTCTGATGATTAAAAAAAGTTTCATTTTGTTGACCAGTATAATTCGCCAATTTGAGGAAGAGACGTGTACTCTTCCCGAGTACTCTCGAAGCGTCGGGTGGTTCAGGATTGGTGGGGTATCTGTACCAACCCTGGCTCATCCACGCTATTGGGGAAATCGCATTGCTATGATTTTCTTGTTTAATGTTCATTGTTATTGTTTTCCTAATTGCTTACTCGTCTTCTATAAAAAATCCCACTGTCCCCGTCCACTGTATTGTCCCCTATATGTCGGTCCCAGTGGCCAGTAAATGAAATAATAATTATCGTTATTATCATTATCATCATCGTCATCATTCTTCTTCTTCTTCTTCTTCTATTATTATTATTATTATTATTATTATTATTATTATTATTATTATTATTATTATTATTATTATTATTATTATTGCTTCTCTTTATCACAGGTTTTGTTGGAGCTCCTGGAGTCTTACATGCATAGCGAGCTTGCTACCTGCAGCCTACTGTCCATTCTTTTCAGTTATCTATTACTTTCTTGACTATTCTGACCGTGTCAAGGACGCAAACATTTTGTAACAGTTCTACTCGGCATTCTATTCCGATTTCCTGTATATTTCTCTTGATGCTTTCTGATACTGTTCTCAAGGAGCCAGCAATGATTGGCACTATCTTCACCTTCCTTATTTTCCATAGCCTGGTTGTTTCGTGCTTAAGACGGTTGTATTTATCTATCTTTTCACCTTCCTTCTGGAATATTCGTGAGTCAAAGGGGGCATGCAACATCAACTGCATAGCATGTGTAGTGCAACTTGTCATCCACCACTAGGTCCGGTCTATTATGCTTTAGCATCTGATCTGTTTGGATTGGAGAATCCTAGAGGATTTTGTTAGTCTCCGACTCCGCCAACCCCTGCGGTTTGTGCTCACGCCACGTCTTGCCTCTCTCTAGCCCCCACTTTTCTCACAGTTTCTAATGTAGCACTTTCTCTACTTGATCGTATCGCCGCAACTTGTGGTTTTGGGCCAGTGTAGGACATTCGTTCGTGATATGGGTAATGGTTTCATCCACTTTATTGCAGATGCAGCACAGCAGAGATACTTGCACATTCCTAAGATTGACTCTCCAGTTCGTGGTCAAAACTTGGTCTTGCGCTGCCAGTATACTGCTCTCACTCTCTTTTTTTTAGTATTCCTTTCATCAGTCATTCTATCCCATTTTTTCCAGCAACTTCCGTTGCAGCTGCATAGAATTCATTGTGTAGTCCCTGCCTGCGTAATTCTTCTTCATGTCCTTTTTACACTTCTTTTATTTTTCCTTTTTTCTCAAATTTCATTACTCCTACGTTCCTAACCGTCACTAGCAAGGTTTCCTCAATTTGGTCTGTCTGTCTGTCTGTCGGTCTGTCTCTCTATCTATCTTTCTGTCTGTCTATCTATCTATCTATCTATCTATCTATCTATCTATCTATCTATCTATCTATCTCTTTCTCTTAGGCACAAACACACAGATACACATACAGACTCCCTTTTGTATTCGTGTATCTCACTTTCTCCCTTCCTCCATCGCTCTCTATGTATCTACATACCTACTTACCTATCTGTCTGCCTGTTTATCTATCTATCTATCTATCTATCTATCTATCTATCTATCTATCTATCTATCTATCTATCTATCTATCTAGCTAGCTACCTATATATAATGGACATAGCAAAGCTCATTCATGTTTATTCTTTGAGCCTAACATTAAGTATTTGCACATGATGCTCCTAGAATTATCAATTTCACATCAAATATTTGAAAATACGTAATGAAAGGGAATTTAAGGCTGTATATGCAATCACACGAAATAATCCATAAACCGAGAAATATTTATTTTTCAGCTGCAACTTCAAGAGCCGTGAATGCAAATATACCCTCAATTAATTTTCTGATCTTAATATATCTGTACCTTTATTCAAGTGAATTAATATATATTAAATATGCTCTCTTATAAAATAAAGCTTTATAATATTTTATCATTCTCAGTAGAACATCAGTAGAACAAAAGCATTTCAGAGGGAAAAACTGACAATTGTGAATAATGTATATAGTTAAACTGACATTTTGAAAATATGGCGTTATTTTAATGTGGCAAAATAGGAGGCTCTTGAAAAATTCAATGTTGTAACTTTGAATTTCATAATAAGTTTTATATGCAATATGAAACGTATTCTAGTTTTTCATTCTAAATCCCCATAGCAGCAAATATCTGTGCCTGTTCAAAGTTATTACGTAACACACTACTGATTTGAGGACTGGTGAAAACAATACATACATACATATATATATATATATATATATATATATATATATATACATATACATATACATATATATATATATATATATATATATATATATATATATATATATATATATATGTATACACACATACATACATACATATATATATGTATATATATACATATATATATATGTACATATCTCTTTTACTCTCTTACTTATTTCAGTCATTTGACTGTGGCCATGCTGGAGCACCGCCTTTAGTCGAGCAAATCGACCCCAGGACTTATTCTTTTTGGAATCCTAGTACTTATTCTATCATTTCTCTTTTGCTGAACCGCTAAGTTACGGGGACGTAACACACCAGCATCGGTTATCAAGCGATGTTGGGGGGACAGACACAAACACACAAACACACACACACACACACACACACACACACACACACACACACACACACACACACACACACACACACACACACATATATATACATATACATATATACGACGGTCTTCTTTCAATTTCCCTCTACCATATCCATTCACAAGGGTTTGGTCGGCCCGAGGCTATAGTAGAAGACACTTGTCCAAGGTGCCACGCAGTGGGACTGAACCGGAACCATGTGGTTGGTAAGCAAGCTACTTACCACACAGTCACTCCTGCGCCTATGTATATATATATATATATATATATATATATATATATATATATATATATATATATATATATATATATATATGTATATATATATATATATATATATATATATATATATAGACGTGGCGGTGTGGTGAGAAACTTGCTTCACAAACATATGACACTGCATGTTACCTGCGGCAAGTGTCTTCTACTATAGCATTGGGTAGACCAAAACCTTGTGAGTGGATTTTGGTACATGGAAACTGAGAGAAACCCGTCGTGTATATAAACGTATGTATATAAATAAATATATACATGTATTTGTGTGTCTGTGTTCGTTCCCCCATCATCGTTTGACAATCGATGTTGGTGTGTTTACGTCCCTGTAATTTAACGGTTCGGTAAAAAAAATGTCCTATAGAAACAGTACTAGGCTTACAAAGAATAAGTCGTGGGGTCGATTTCTTCGACTAGTGGTGCTCCAGCATGGTCACAGTCAAGTGACTGAAAGAACTAAAAATAAGTATATATATATATATATATATATATATATATATATATATATATATATATATAGTCCACAGATAAAATCCAGAGATTCTCTGTATAGGAGACACTTAGTAGTGCTCAAAAGTAGATTCCGATGTCTTTGCAGTGGCGAAATTCCTCAGGGTAAAAATAGCTATCAGAGGGGTCAAGTTGAGCGGATAGAGGCAATTATGTGGATAAACAAATTAGTTGTATTAAATATAACAGGTTATGGTATGACATACAAAATATGTATATATGTATACATGCAAAATGAGAGAAAGCAAAAAGCAGAGACTTTTAGACTATGAATATTTAAGTATAGAGATATTTATATTAATAGAGCCAACTTACACAGAGTACAAGCGACATAGAAAATATCAATCATAATGTTGGTAGACGTAGTTTATCGCAATACGCGGCCGTATGGAAGCAATCGACATTGGATAAGACAAGACCTTATATTTCTGATCTTAATGCAGAGAAGTTCAAAGATGTACTCTGAGTAAATTGGATCTAGCTATATACATACACCTACCATCAAATTCCATCTGGCACACTCGTCTCTAACAGTCTTGTGGCCCCTACTGTCATAATCATTAACTATTCCAAAACAGAAATCTAGCGATCAATTTTTACTGTTGTTGATTGATGATTAAACTTAACAGCTGTGAGACCGTTCTAATCTGTCAAGACAAGCTTGTAAATGTCCTGAAGAACATATTTGATGAAACAAATCAACAGCCTTCGTTTTTCTGTGCGCGGAAGTTCCATAACATCTCGACTAAAGCTCTAATAAAAAATCAATTTCCTTTCCTCTACTGTATAATCCATGAATCCCAAAAGGAAATATTTTACCTAAACTCGTTTTCACAGAGCTGTGACTACCTTTAATTCCCTGCATACTTAGTTGCATCTTTTCTCGCAGACCTCGTCCCATAAACGTGCGAGCCAAACATCACCTACACTAAGGGTGTAGTTTTAGACTAAATAATTATTTCTACTCTAGGTACAAAGCCTTGAAAAAAATTGGGGGAAAGGGGGCTAGTCGATTACATCGATCCCAGTGCGTAACTGGTACTTATTTCATCGTACCCGAAAAGATGAAAGGCAAAGTCAACTTTGGTGTAAAGACGGGTGAAACACCTCTAAGCATTTCACCCGGGGTGCTAACGATTCTGCCAGTTCACCGCCTTTGTTTCAGACTAAATAATGAAATAAATTGTAGTGATCTATGTGAAACTGCGGTTGATATTTTAAGGCAACTATTAGAAGAACAACGAAAGGTTTATTGATAAGAGGACTCAATACTGAGTGTAGAGTCAAATTCACATTAAATATCTCAATGTCTCTTTATTTAAGTCTCTCATTTAGATATCTTCCTTTGAAATATCAACACTTCGCCGTCCATAGAACTGTCTATAGATGAGATGTCTTTGAGAGAGAGAGAAAGAGAGAGAGAGAGAGAGAGAGAGAGAGAGAGAAAGAAAGAGAGAGAGAGAGAGAGAGAGAAGGAGAGAAATTTACTGGATTGATATTTTATTTATATAATCGGAGAAAACGAAAACAAGGTTAAAAAGCAAGATTTGAACCCAGAACGCGGAAAATCCCAAAATTCTACAACAGTTTCTGTCAGACAATCTGCGAACTGTGCTATTTTACTGTACTGTTCACCTAGTCTCTAGTGGGACCTGTTAAAGTCGTTATGTCGGCTTACTATATTAAATATGCTCGACCTTACTTATGTATAAATTGTAATGGCCTCTAATACAAATATCTCTCACTGTTGAGTTACTCAAGATAGTGTAGAATATCTCGGTTATATATGGATTTTGCATGTGTATAGAATATTCAAAGGAATGAAATACTACATTATCTGCACAGAGAAGGTAGAGATAATGGTAAAAAAATTGTAGATGGAAGTGCGTCACTTCATGATATACTTTTATAGCTCCATCTAACACAAGCTTTCGAAACTTGCGATTACGGACGAAAGGAATCTATTTCACGAGAAGCTTCCCATTCCAGACAACGTCTAAGGCAGATGTAAAGTGTAATAACATCCTTTTCTCACAATACCCTGAACGAGGGAACTGTAGTTAATTATGCTAAACAATAAGTTTACATTGAGAGACGTACATATATCTATGGATTTCTGGGAATGAATTGTACGCCACGTTCGACTGTTTAGAGTAATTTTTCTGGTTACATATGATTCGAGTTAACAACTACTTGCTACTTTTTTTGTTCAGTACCTTAACAACGCAATCACATGCATTCTCTCCACTTAAAATATACGCTAATTATAATTTTGATCGAGACCTATAATATATATATATATATACATACATATATATATATATATATATATATATATATATATATATATATATATATATATATATATATATATATATATATATATATATATATATATATATATATATATATATATAACCACTAAAAGTAACAACACAAAAACTAAATAATGAAGCTACTTTTCAGAAGCACCAAATCTTACTTTGTAATCGCAAAATTATGAGTTCTTCGTGCTTTGAAACTTGCAGCTATCCATCGACCATTTGTTCCTGGTGATTACAGTTTTCTCAATTGCTAAGCAGCAATGGCCATTAATACTGGAGTCAACAGGTTTTCTGTCGAAAAATTAGGGAATATTCCGGCACATAATGACAATAATGAGGACATTAATTGATGGACATTTACAAGATAAGCTTTGATGAAATTCATTTTTTTCTTATTTTGGTATTTATCTGCGAAATTGCGTAAACTAAAACAACGGGAAAAAAAACTAAATAAAACGAATACTCTGTAAATGAAATACAGACTTACGTATAGAGAAATATGGAGCCATACAGATAAGTCTCCATGCACATATACAAGCGAATATCATAATATATCTTTATACACAAACACACACACACACACACAGGCACACTAACATACACACACACACACACACACACACACACACACGAACACACATACAAACACATACATACACAGAGAAACATTCAGGCATGCATACACACAGGCTCGTGCATACATACATAAAAGCCACACAAACGCATAAGCATGTATGTAGAGAATTAAATCAGATATAAATTAAAACTTGGGAATACTCAGACAAAAACAATTTTTATACTGTTCTTTTTTTATCAATCTATGCGTATATAAAATACTACTGAAATAAACACACATATGTATGCAGGTACAGCATCTCACAGATGTACACATCCGCTTTAGTTTATGTATGTGAATATATAAATCTTTATATAGATATATGTACATATTTATTGTGTATATATATATATATATATATATATATTATATATATATATATATATATATATATATATATATATATATATATATATATATATATATGTATATATATATATATGTACATATATAAACATTATATATAATATTACACATACAGACAGACACACACACACATACACACATATATATATGCATATATATATATGTATACATGCGTATATGTATGTATATATTTATGTATGTGCATATATATATATAAATATATATATATTTATTTATTTATTTATGTGTTTCAGCCAAGTGGCTGCGGTCATGCTGGTGCACCACCGTGTATGTATATGTATATGTATATATATATATATATATATATATATATATATATATATATATATATATATATATATATGTGTGTATATATATATATATATATATACATATATATGTGTGTGTGTGTATATATGTGTATGTGTGTGTGTGTGTGTGTGTGTTTGAGTGTGCGTGCGTGTGTGTGTGTGTGTGTGTGTGTGTGTTTGTGTGCGCGTGTGTGTGTCTGTGTCTGTACATATATAGATAGATCTTAATGACTTCCTAAATATCATTGGTGAAAAATGGATGTAGAATAATTGCAGAAAAAACATTGAAAATACAAGTAAAAGCTGAATTTCTTAAAGCTGTTTCGGTGAAATGTTAAATACTTTCCAAAATTCAAAATTGTATTTGTTCCTCGCTTACTATTTCATATTTTTCAATTTTTATAAATTATTTTATATATAAGTTTTCACATCGACTGTTTCTTTTAATAGTTTAGTTTCCGATAGGAACTGGAATTTATGTGTTTACTAAAGGTGATAAGCCTCCGACAATTTCCTCATTTTACGTATATCTAATTTCAGATTCATGGCTTGACTCACTACTACTTTTCAGACATGTATATCATTGGAGCAGCGTTCTGTGTCTATAGGAATATATGTATATCTCCATAAAAAAAGGAAATATTACTTTGCTTGTTTGTGTCTGCGCGTGCGCTTGTATTAAGCCAGCCATACTCGGGGACACGCTCACGTGCCCACTCACAGAACAATGTAAACGGATCTCTGTTGGGTTCGGCGATTACTTTTCCAGTTGTTCGACCAAATGAACGAAAACTTACTTTATGATTGAATGTTAGTTTAAGTATATCTACATGCACTTATGTATATTTATATACATACATATTTACATACGCATATATACATACGCATATATACATACATAAATTTATATACGCACGCACACACACACAAATATACATGTTTTTATGTATATATCAGGTTTGTGTATCTTCTATTGCAGTTCTTGATGATTAGATTTTCAATTAGCAGCTGCTATTTCTCCTCTTAGGCACCCTTTCTGCTCAGTAGGTAGCTATTTATCACTATTATTATTATTATTATTGCTTTAATTATTAAGGCAGTGAGCTGGAAAAAACGTTAGCGTGTCGAACAAAATGTTTAGCGGTATTTCGTCTGTCTTTACGTCCTGAGTTCAAATTCATCAGCAGTACTGTTTTCTGCAAGTGCTCCACCCTTATTGCAGCCCCTATTTGTTCCTTGTACTTCTCGAGATTTTTGCTTACTGTTCCCTGGGCTCTTGCTGCTACCTTTTTCATCGGCCACAACTGCTTAACTTCCCAATCTAACCTGTCATATCTCTCAGCTTTCTTCTTCTTCTTCTTCTTCTTCTTCTTCTTCTTCTTCTTCTTCTTCTTCTTCTTCTTCTTCTTCTTCTTCTTCTTCTTCTTCTTCTTCTTCTTCTTCTTCTTCTTCTTCTTCTTCTTCTTCTTCTTCTTCTTCTTCTTCTTCTTCTTCTTCTTATCATTGAAAATAGTTAAAAGTTTTGATTGAAAATTAATTTTTACTGCTATTTGCTCGTGCCTCTGGGAAAGATAAGTTGACGAAAATACAGTTAGGTTCATGACGAATGTCCTCCTAAAATTGGAGCGATAGGTTTGCTAATTTGTGGACGTGCATAAATTACATTCACGTACACAAACGCATCCTGCGTTTATATATACAGATAACAGTTACTTTTACTTTTTGCTGAAACTGAGTAGTTATAATAATTATAGTTATTTGTCTCCTGAAAGTAGATATTCGTAGAGTGAAAGGACACTTATTTATGAGAAATGTGAAAACAAAGAGTAACTTTTCCTTTATTTGCACATTGCCTTATTTTAAATAGAAATCACTCTCCTGACAATCTCACTTGTGAGGCATAGCTATATGTAGAGAATACCAAATCTAACACATACTGACTCTTCTTATTAAAGGTACTCACCAATAAAAGAAATCCTACTAGAATTCTATTTAGCTACACTAAATAATACAAGGAGGTTTCTTTTTGAAAGAAAAGCTAGCTGTTGTGATAGTGTTCTGTAGTCGAAAAGAGCTCACTGCTTGTTCAACGGCGCTCGGTATGTGGCAAAAGAAAATATTAGAAATAAAAAATTATCAACAAAGAAAACACATTACTACAAACAACAACACAGCCCAATGAAAGGTCAGAGTTTTCATTCAGATGTCATGAAAAAAGTAAAGAGACCATTGAGTTTTAAAAATATCTAATCATATCTCATCATATCAGTCTTAGGTTGTCATCATGGTGGATTTACTTCTTTCTCCTATATATTTTAGTTCGTTTATTTCTTTTGCCATTGATTTGCAATTTATTTGGAAACCTATTCTCTAGACACTAATCTCTCTTCCAAAACAAATAAAAAACATTTTACTGTCAACAGCTATGACAATTTAATGTTCATACACTGATATTTTACTATATCAATGCAGAGAGAGGGTTGTTGTTTTCTCAGTGTTTTTCGTGTTGACGGCTGTAGATTTTTTTCTTTTTCTGGTAAAGTTATTTTTGTTGTATTACTATCAAGGTAGATTATATGTATGTGTGTACTTTAGTATGTTTATATATTCTGTATGTGGAGGCTTGTTTTATTGTCTTTCAAGTAATCATCAAATGTTTCTTTAAATGATACGCATAAATAAATTTCCCCTAACTCTATCTCTGTTCCATTTTTATGTCTTTTATTCCCCACTTCACTCCAGAAGCACACTCACACACGCATATACACACACGTATATATATATATATATATATATATATATATATATATATATATATATATATATATATATATATATATATATATATATATATATATAATATACATATTTGTATATGACAGTGCTAGACTATATATTTGACATGTTTATTTAGTACCTAAGATACACAAAAGTGTTATTTTTGTTTTGGGGATAAAGAGATCTGTCCCCGCTTCCTCTAATATATAAAACCGTGTCGAAAGTATAGACCTGCACTTTCTCGATACATACGACGAAGCAAATATGGCGATTTGTGAAGAAAGAAGATGCAAAATGGTCCTATATCTTTCGAGAAATGACGAGCGCAGAAAATATAGAGAGAAATAGAAAGGCAGAAGATGGCATAATTCACTTATTTGTCCCTGATTTACGCCTCTTAAATCAACATTTCTACTCGATTTCAAAAAGTTATTTCTTAAGAAAACTAAATAAAAATTTCAAGCAAATATACTATGGTTAAAAAGATTTAAAATATATTCTGTCGGATGTGAATTGCCCTTGGAATATAAAGAAATGATTGTTATCTTCGTTCTGAGTTTAGGTGTAAAGTCTTATGCATATATGTATGCGTAGGAGTGATGTGAGATGAAAGATTCGGTGTGGCGTGTTTAACTGTGTAAGATTCGGAAGTGCTAATTTATGGTAAATGGTGACAAGCTTAGTTGAGAGTAAATTAGGCATCCTCATAGACTAGCGATTATTATGTGTACAACAGGTTAGGCGTTGTCCTAAGCTGTGTATTATTCTGTTGTGTGTATGCATACACTCACACATACACGCACATGCGTACATCATGCATATATACATACATACACATGTATGTTAGTACATATATGTAGCAAACAACCCTAGAATCACTATGCGCGTGTATATATATATATATATATATATATATATATATATATATATATATATATATATATATATATATATATATATATATATATATATGTATATGGATATGTGTGTATACGTGTGCGTGTGCGTATGCTTGTGTGCGTGTGTGCGCGCGCTTTTGTTTGCTGGTCAAAAGTCTCGAAGTGGTTTATCTTTTACCTTTCATCTTTTACTTGTTCCAGGAATTTGTGTGCAACCGTGCTGGGTCACCGCCTTGAAGTGTTTAGTCGAATAAGTCCAACCCGATACTTATATTCTAAACCTGGTACGTATTCTATCGATCCATTATGCCGGATTTGTAAGTTACGGGAACGTAAAAATACTAACACCAGTTGTCAAACTGTGTTGGGAAACGAATGCATGCACCAAGTCACATACACACGCATACGCACACACATACACATACAAACACACACACACACACATACACACAAAGATACATTTTCACACAGAAACGAAAACCTACACACATACACACACACACGCATATGTATGTAGGGGACGTACAGAAAAGAACCAGTCAAATATAGCTCCATAGGAAGGCAACATTTCAGAATTCTTTCAGAATTCTGCATTTGTAAGAAATGAAATATATAAAATTATATTCGATACTTCCAGATGGTAAGATTGCAATGCACTCATAATAAATGGCTTTATCGCAGGCAAACATTCGGTTATCATTCTAATATTACTAACAAATAAAAGTAAAAGAAAATGCAAGAGAGACGATTTATCAATAATCTGAAAGAAGGAGAACAAAATAGTATATGACATTATGAAACCAAATCATTTAAGCTGTATATTCAAAGTAGATTTATCGGAAGCAACTTAAAGGATGAAACTAATCTTTTTACGAACCAGGCACATTCATAGAGTCGGTACTTGACTTAGGTCTCAGGAGTATTAACCAGGCAGCAGACAATTCAAAATATCTTTTTAGTGGGAAGCTAGTTTATTAGAAGCTATTCCTTTTCACAATGGTGCACGTTCAACCAGCATTTCTTTACTGTCCTCATCATGACTTCTTTCTCATATTTTTTTCTAAATTACAGGTTGGGATATATTTTTAACAGAGCTAGAAACAATGGACAACCTACTTTATCTGTAAACTACATTTGTTTTCTCTTTCTCCTGTAAGCACACGAACTGAAATTTAAAAGAGATGGCGCTAGTTGATTATATCGACTCCAATATTCAACTCATACTTATTTTACCGAGCCCGAAAGGATGAAAAGATGAAAGACATATCGACTTTGGTTGAATTTGTACTGAGAATGTAAAACCGGAAAAAATGTCAATAAATATTTTGTCCGGCGTGCTAATGATTCTGCCAGCCTGCCATTTTTTATTTGATAAAATATTGTAACAACGATACAATTAACAAAGTGTTCTTTCCAGTGGAATACTTCAAGATAAACACACACACACAATCATTCATTCATACATACATAATACCTACATACATACATACATACATACATACATGCATACATACATAGTACCTACCTACCTATCTACATACATACATACATACATACGTACATACATACATACATACATACATACATATCAATAGAAGACCATACATAGACATATTAATAGAAAGCTCCGGAATGATAGTAGCATTGATCATCAAAGCAGTCTACCATGGACCAATAACCGGATTACGAATTCCCATTTGAAGGGCATGCGTTTGGAATCCAAGAACAAGAAATACCAACCAAATACTTCATGCACAAACGGGACAGAGACGCAGGAAAAGCAGCAAAATGCGACCAGCGATGCAGACTTTGTGGAGATAACACCGAAGATATTATCCACATCATAAGCAGTTGTTCGTAAATGTCATCACAGTATTATTTAGAACACTGTATAATGAGATCTGTTGGAAAGATAACCTCGAGACCAAAGAAATAAGAACCTATATAATGGTATAGCCAGTCATAATAAAAAGGAATAGCGGGGAAATGTCATAGTGAAGACCTTGATGTTGTTGAAATTCCAGTGAAGGAGTCTTGAATCTATGTTAGAAACTGACTGATTCTCTATTGGCAAGAAATCTTGAAATAAAACAGAATACTGACATACATACACACATACATACATACATACATATATATATATATATATATATATATATATATATATATATATATATATATATATATATGTATATATATATACGCACATACAGAAACACAGAGACAGACAGCGCAAATAACAGCAAGTATAGTAGGGGGAGCCTCTAATGGATTACTGAACTTCCTAGAAAGATTTAGAAATATCTCAACAAGTCCAATTTTACAACCTTGAAAAAGGTAAAAACACAGTGAGTGCTCTATATCTAGGAACCCTAATGATCTGTTTTCCTAGATACCCTGGCGAGACTGAATGACTGTGTTTATAATGAGTGGTGCTTGATTAGACTTGAACTGAGAAATAAATAGTTAAATCAACGACTTCATCCGCTGCGATAGAGACAGCATCGTAAGCAATCTCAGCTATGACAACATTCAAACTCATTGAAAATGTAATGACTGATACGAACTTAAACGGTATTTTCTCTAATGAAAAACATTTCAAGCAGTTACTCAATATAAACGAAATAAAAATGGATAC
>NC_142930.1:92712486-92719986 GCF_046866305.1 Octopus bimaculoides | reverse complement strand
GTTGACGTGGGATCCAAACATCAGGCTTGCTAACGTTACCAATTCGATGCAGATAGTTTTCTACACTCGATTTTAGATATTTGGAGAATATCTGCAATGATTCTAGTAGTATAAAGGGGATTGATTTCCTAATTGTTTTTCACTTTGTTGCTGTTAGTCTCAGTTGGCCGGTTAGTGCGAGGTGCATATCGAACATAGACAATTCCCGAAAGAAACCGTGACAATCATTTCTGGCACACACGTTCTGTAACAGTACCCTCTCTATACACAATGCATATCTTCTTGCAGGTTATTGCTGCTTACATGATTTTTTTGTAAAAAAAAAAAAAAATAGCACGATGTGTTGATAATGATCTCAAGTATACGAAATGCATGTCTCGTCGCAAGTCCACGTCGAGCTATATTAGTTTGTCAGTTATCTAACGAATAAGCATGCAAAAAGGAAAAGAGCAAAGATAAGATTCCAGAACTGATAACCTTACTGAAGGGGAAAGACCTTAGAGTAAATGTGGAGGATAAATGACATACATATCACATCTGAGGAACAATAGATCAATTGAAATAATCCTACTCACGCATTCAAAATAGGAAAACGGAAAGGTGATCAACCATCGTTGGATCTTCAAGAACAACTGTGTACAACAATAGAAGCGAGATCATCAGTAGTGTTATGAACAAAAAAAAATCTGGACGAATATCAACAATATCAACAGTGACGATGCTTACAACTACCGAACAGCAACGTTGGTAGGTAAAGTTGTAAAAGTTTTTAAAATGGTGTATTACAACTCTATTTTCATACCACAGAAATATACATATGACTAGATATAAACACTCAGTCAAAGACACAACACAGCAAACTAGCATCCCGACTAAGCACTGTTATTTATAAACATTATATGAACACTATATATATATATATATATATATATATATGTCAGGTCGCTCTTCAGTGCTACTAGTAACATGTAATCCAGTACAACCTGTTGCATGGTCGGTTCGTCTGCGACTAAACTGGCAACCCCACCAGGCTTGCTTGGTGAGGAGGGTGTTGTTGGACACCCTGCAGGACGAAAAATAAGACCTGTCAAAGGGCGGATGAACTCCTGAACAGTCAACGACCATCCAACAAAATATCTGTAAATATGTATATATATATATATATATATATGGGTGTGTATATGTGTGTGAATGTCTGTAAATATGTATATATGAATAATTTTAATTTTATATATATACTATTTTTTATCTTTTATATTTTATTTATATATATATATTTTTAAATTTTTTTATTTATTTTTTTTTTTTTATTTATTTTTTTTTTTTTTGATGAGCTGCTCCACATCGGTCACCGGAGTGATATTTGCTCACTTTACAGAGTGTCTGAGTGTCGGTTAGGTGTCTGGAATTACCTCATGGGCAGGTAGAAGCTCTTTAACCTTGGTTGGTAATCTACCTAGGAGAAGGAAATCTCCGAAATAAAACCTGAGGCCTTGGAAATTCCTGGTTTTGTCAATTCTCTTGTCACACCGGTGAAAGTCTTCTTGGGCTAATAAGTGGGGGTAGTGCAGTGCAAGCTACACCCACTAAAAATTATTCATCTGCACAGGTACCTCCTGTACCCCAAATCTTAGTAAGATCATTCAATTGGTTGGTTGGCAGAAACCTAAAAATGCACCTGTAACTTATTTTAAAATGTCTGAAACAAATTCAGTAAATGGCAAAAAAGGCTTGGGAACATCAGGGGAACAGGTCTGGCCCGGCAGGTGTCCCAGTGTATCACAGGCTGGACCCGGTCGTCATCCTGCCACTGTGGTCAAACAGTCCTCAAGAAAAAGTAAAAATAAACATCGTTTGAATTTTGGCTGTTGGAATGTACGCACACTTCTTGATGATAATTTCACGAAGAGGCCAGAAAGGCGTACTGCACTTATTGCATGTGAGCTAAAGAAATATTCCCTTGATATAGTTGCTCTCTCTGAAACTCGTCTCTCTGGTGAGGGTCAAGTAATGGAATCTGCTTATGGATATACTATCTTCTGGAAAGGCCTACCTAAGGGTCAGCGTAGAGAATCTGGTGTTGGGTTTGCTCTCAAGAATGCATTAGTGTCCTCCATTGCAGAGCTTCCAAGTGGTATATCTGACCGGATCATGTCATGCCGTATCAAACTGACAAAAGGTAGGTTTCTTACCGTTGTCAGTATTTATGCACCAACAATGTCCCATTCTGAGGAAACTGTGGGACAGTTTTATGACAATCTAGCAAGATTATTGAGGAAAGTACCAATTTCTGACAAGCTGGTCATTTTGGGAGATTTCAATGCAAGAGTTGGAAGGGACTATGTTTCATGGCCTGTTTTAGGTCGACATGGGATTGGAAAATGCAATAGAAATGGAGTAGCTCTTTTGACGTTTTGTACTGAGAATGATCTGGTTGTCACCAACACTCTGTTTAAGCAGAAAAATAAATATAAAGCCACCTGGATGCACCCAAGATCTAAGCACTGGCATCTCATAGATTATATTTTGATTAGGAAATGTGATATGAAAGACGTTTCTAGCGTTCGGGTCATGAGAGGGGCAGAGAGCTGGACTGACCATCATCTACTGCGTGGCAAAATAGATTTTTCGATAAAACCTAAAAACCAACAGTCTGGTCCTAAGATACCCAAAAAGTTAAACGTTGCAAACTTTAAATTATCAAGCAACTTGCAAAGATTCCACGACGCTATAGAAAGTATTAATCTTGACCCAAACAATTTATGGGAAGATTTCAAAACAAAAGTATTTCAGGCTGCAAGTTCGTCAGTGGGATTTAAATCTCATAAATCCAGAGATTGGTTCTCAGATAGATCAGCAGAAATTCATGATCTACTTTTAGAAAATCGAAACTTAGGCAATACACTGCTCTCTCAGTCATTGAATCCCAACTCAAATGAAACTTACAGAAAGCTGAAAAGGAGGGTGCAAACTGCTCTAAGGAAAATTAAACAGGAATGGTGGAATGATAGGGCAAAAGGGGCACAAGAAGCAGCTGATAGAAATGATGCCAGTTGTTTGTATTCTTATGTTAGGGAGGTATATGGTCCAAAATCTTCTTCAGTAGCTCCAGTGAGAACAGAAGATGGATGTTTTCTTCTGACTGACACCGCTTCTATTCATAAGCGTTGGGTAGAACATTTCTCTGCACTTTTGAATAGACCATCATCCGTTAATATGAGGACGATAGAAAAAATTGAACAACTTCCAGTTATAGAAGAGATGGCATCTGAACCAACTCTAAATGACATTTATTTAGCTATGAATAAGCTGAATAACAACAAGTCTCCAGGATCTGATGGAATCTGTGCAGAAGTCTTGAAATATGGGGGTGACAAAATGATGGAACTCTTAAATATTTTAATTTGTCACTGTTGGAGAAGTGAGAAAGTGCCTCAAGACTGGATTGATGCCATTCTTGTCTCCTTATATAAATCGGGGCCAAAGGATCTGTGTGGTAATTTTCGTGGGATTTCCCTTTTGTCTGTGGTTGGAAAGGTGCTCGCCCGCATTTTGTTAGAACGTTTAAATACCTTTATAGTTCCAAGTATGGTGTCTGAGTCTCAGTGTGGTTTTCGTTCCTCCAGGGGCACAGCTGATTGTATCTTTACTGTCAGACAATTACAGGAGAAGTGCATTGAACAGAATCTTGCTCTGTACCATTGCTTTGTTGATTTGAGCAAAGCATTCGATACTGTTAATCGAAGTGCTCTGTGGCTAATTCTGGGGAAAATTGGTTGCCCAGAAAAGTTTATAAACATGGTCAAGGCTTTGCATCAGGATATGAGAGCTAGGGTTAATTTTGGTGGTAGGCTTTCTGAATCTTTTGCTGTGGAAAATGGAGTAAAGCAGGGAGACCTTGATGCACCCACCCTCTTTGCAATATACTTTGCCGTTGTGGTGTCACATTCCTTTCAAAACTCTGAGGAGGGTATCTACATAAAATATCGAACAACGGGGAATGTTTTTAATTTGACCCGACTGAAGTTTAAAACGAAGGTTTTTACTTCACTTATTAGGGAAATTTTGTATGCTGACGATTGCGATCTGGTTAGTCATTCTGAATCGGGTCTGCAATCCCTTGTATCTGCATTTGATGCAGCTTGTGATGATTTTGGTCTGACCATCAATCTGAAAAAAACAGTTGTGATGTATCAACCTGCGTATGGTGCTGTTTGTAACCTCCCTAAAATTTTTGTTAAGGGAAAGTTACTTGAGGTTGTCAATTCATTTGTCTACCTGGGAAGCTCTGTTCAAGATGATGGAAATCTTGATACGGAAATACACCTGCGAATTCAAAGGGCAGCAAAAGCATTTGGTGGCTTGGAGTCACGCGTCTGGCGCCAGCGACATATAAATAACAATACAAAGCTGGCTCTTTACAAATCATTTGTCTTAACATCCCTATTGTATTCCTGTGAAACTTGGACCTGTTATGAAAGGCATTTTAGGATGTTAGAGGGGTTCCACCAAAAATGCCTTCGTCATATTTTAAGAATTAAATGGAATTCTTTTACTCCAAACACAGATATCCTTGCATCTGCAGGCATCCCCTCAATTAAAGCCATGATTTTGAGGAGCCAATTGAGATGGTGTGGCCATATTGTTCGAATGGCAGATGAACGCATGCCGAAACAGCTGTTTTATGGTGAGCTTGCAGAGGGGAAACGTTATCGGCATAAACCTAAAAAAAGGTTTAAGGATGGCATAAGGACTGCTATGAAGTCAATTGGAATGGCTCCAAAAGATATAGAAGTCCTCGCTTCAGATCGAGTTGGATGGCGAACAAGGGTGTGGAGTGGAGTGAAAGCATTTGAAGAGGCTAGGATGATGCAAGTAGGGCTCAAGAGACATTTAAGGAAAAAGGTGAAGACTGAGAAGGTGAATGACAAGGACCTTTTTGTGTGCACAGTCTGTGACAGACCATGTCTGTCCTTGGCTGGCCTCAAATCTCACCTGCGAACCCATGGAAAACAAACCTCACCCAGCTATTCTGATTATATGTCTGTGCACACGTTTGAATGTGGTGTGTGCCAGAGGGTTTGCAAATCCAATGGGGGTCTTAAAAGACATGTTAGGATCCACAATGAGCAGAACTTACTTGCAGGTATTGGTAGTGCAAATCAGAGGTGCAATCTGTGTGGGTGTTTTTTCAAAACACTGTCTGGTTTTAAAAGCCACATCAGACGCCATGAAAGGGCTATGGTGTAGGTGCAGGAGGTGGTCAAACTCTGTTTAAGGAGTAGACAACCACCATATATATATATATATATATATATATATATATATATATATATATATATATATATATATATATATATATATATATATATATATACATACATATATATATATATATATATATATATATATATATATATATATATATATATATATATATATATATATATACATACATACATACATATATATATATATATATATATATATATATATATATATATATATATATATATATATATATATATATATATATATATATATGTTTAATTTTTACAAATGTTTTTAGAAGTATAAATAATATTAATGTCTTGTTTACTATAGTGTATGTCTTCTATTATTCATCAGACAATTCTCTGAGGAACATTCTGCATATAACAAATTTTCTTTGATTTCGCTCAATTCAATATCAGTCAGCTTAGAAGTAATATAAATGTTGTGCGTATAATTCCTGTCTTTTTTTCTTTTTTTATTCCATTGTTAAGCTTTACATAGAAAGTGTTTTGCAATCTTATAGATAGCGTACGCAGTTGAAAGGTTTTAAACTATTAACACATATGTAAAGAATGCTCTGAACTAATATTAGAAATATAAAATCAAACACGAGAGTTTAACAATATATGTGACATGTCAGACGATTTAATCAAATAAATTATTCTAATTGTCTGTGTCAAATTTAATAGTTAGACTAACAGCATTACCCCCCTTTCTAACAATTTGGCACTTATTACTACCGTAGATAGAACTTCAGTACAATGTGATACAGTCTTCTTCGTCTGTGTTTATTAGTCAGAATCATTTGCTATAACGAATGTCAGATTCCTTGTTTGAATTCCGTAAGAGTATGAAAATATCTTCTGTTGAAATAGTATCATATATATATATATATATATATATATATATATATATATATATATATATATATATAGTAGACTTACTTGCAAAAAAGGACGTGTGCGTTCAATAATGTAATAATACAAAGAATATATATATACATGTATACACACATATATGTACATACTTACATCTACATGTGTATATACATGCATATCAGGGTACAGGACGTTAGAACAATAAACTACAGACAACGGAACGAACACATAGGAAAACGGAAAGCCACTTGGAATATCCCTTCATCAGCTGTCTCTATTCTATCTAGACGTTTCGAAGATAAGACAGAACGTACTCTAGAATAGTCTCTTCCTGAGTAGCGGATCATCCCACTACACAGAGGATTCCAAGGTGAAAGACACAGCAAAGATATCACAAAAACATCACAAAATTTGTTATTCAGAGTTTCACATTCCAGTTCGTCGACAGTTTTGTTTAGATTAGAACAAAATAAGGTTATATGCATAAATATACAATTACTTTGATAGATACACGTCCGAAAATCGTTTTGTCTCCAAGCACACACACACGCACGCTTGTAAAACCTTCTTTCGCATTTATGAGCTTACTCTGGTATATATATATATATATATATATATATATATATATATATATATATATATATATATATATATATATATATATATATATATATATATATATATACAAGAATAAGGGCAGAGAATCGTCAATTAATAATAGAATTAATAATTAACAATTCTGCCAAGTAGTTCAGTATGAAAAAAACCTTTATCGGTAAAACTATTTATCATTATAAATATACAGGGATTAGCAATTGAGTTGCTTCTCCAACATACTGAAAATTTAGAAATAGCAGTCAAAGAACTACTGATTCCAAACTACAAATTTTTCTCTAAAATGGATGGCGATATTTATGGCACACATAGAACAAAAAACCGGAGGGAAAAGCGTAAACAAACCAAGCCTTTAGTTAATTGGATACGAATTGTTTCATGGTTAAGTGAATGGAAATTTCACTATTCCAATCTTCAGCCTCAATATTCTGATAAATTTGAAAGTGTCTCTAAAAAAATTCACGGTAATTTTTGGCCATGCGACACCAAAAATCAACGATAAGAAAGGCACTTACGAATTCATCGGCTAGCGAGTTCAGGCACCTCACCTCAAAGAAATCTATTCCATGTGCGTCACAAATAGTCCCGTATGAAAAAAAGTCCCGTGTCGCACTGGTTACGGTTTAGCCATCTAACTTAGAGATATCAAATATAAAATATACAAGAATAAGGGCAGAGAATCGTCAATTAATAATAGAATTAATAATTAACAATTCTGCCAAGTAGTTCAGTA
>NC_142930.1:92689986-92707486 GCF_046866305.1 Octopus bimaculoides | reverse complement strand
AAATATTTTAATGTATATATATTTGAGTTTTGCAGCTAAAACGCTTTTCGTTTTTGTAGTATAGGAAAAAGTCATATTCAACTGAGCTGGACAGGTTTTGATGATAACAAACTTCAAAAGTTTGTGTAATTTTTCTCTATTTAAAATTATGTGTGGATTAATGAATATCATTGCCATGCCGCTTATGATATTTCCAAAAAATCGACATGCTTGTGTTTTTTTCGTTGCTTATGATCTAAAGTAATCGATTTTTGTTTTTATGAGCAAATTGCTTTCAATTCTCAGGGAATGTCATCCCATTGCTTTTTGTGGGATATTTGTAGCTTATATTTGTGTCGCTGCTCTTGTTTCTAGCAGTCCAAATCTAGTGCATTGATGAGGTGGACATGTCGATGATTTCTAATCTTGCTTTGGTCTACATGTCTGTTCAGAAGGGCAGACGCGTATATGTACAAGCGTGTAATGACACATACCAATATACTCATACATACATACATAATATATACATACATACATACATACATACATACATACGAGATCTGATCAATAAGTATCTGGACTGTTACAATAGTAACAAAGCTAAAGTACGCAGAATGAAGCCACATGTCACAGATTGACCTTGATATCCGTTGTGCATCTGTACTTATCTTTAACGTTCTAGCACACTTCCGCTGTTTATAGCAGTGCTTGGAAGGAAAGTGTGTAGCACAATCAAAGGCGAAGTGCTGTTGTTTACCATTAAGTCAGCCCTGACAGAATGGAGATATCACAAAAGGCAGATTGATATTTTTGTTTAGTCACAGATCAGCAACGATGAAGTAGATCTTTGCTCAAACGATGGCTGTTGTTAACTCCAAGCTAGTGCTGACAGAAAAGGTTTCGGGTCTGCGATGTCCGAGACTTTATAAACGTACCTCAGACAATAGCATCCTGTGTTTCCTTTCCTTATGAAGGCAAAGTATACTTGAGGGAGTTTCATTTGTCACTTCTAGCGCATGAATGAACCATGTCAATGTTTCCTCGTTGGTTTAACAAAACCACGTATTATCTCCATAAGGGTTATTCAGCTTGAAAAATATTTTACAGCAAGGCCAAAAATACATCCTTATATGGTATTCAATAATCTTAATGCACCATGGATTAGAAAACTTAATTAATTTTATGTAGTATTATATAATATATTTTTTAAATCTGTGTATCTATGCATGTGTGTGTGTGTTCTTATTTATTTATATTTAATGTTGCCCATTCACATTTATGTACTCTCACTCTATGTGAGAAATGTTCAGCATAGAATTAGCTGCAATTGATTGTACTCAGTCAACTTTATAAAGCAAACCCTTAAAGTATTCCTTGACATTCTAAATTTAGTTATTTCTTTACCCAACAGTTCCCTCAGCAGGGGAATGGTAGGCATGGTGGGGTTTATAAAACCAAAATATAATCACTTTAGGAGTGATGGGGGATTCGGTGGAAAATAAGGATAATTTTAGTTGGAAGGAAAATATTGAAAATTATTTTCATTTGATATTTTCCAAGTATTCTTTCTTTATTCCTTCCTTCTTTTCATCCTTTCTTTTTCTTTCTTCCTTTCTTTCTTTCTTTCTTTTCTGCTTCCTTTCTTCATCATTTTTCGCTTCCAACATTTCTATCTCACTGTCTTTTTTCCTCTTTCTCTGTTCCTACTGGTGGCGTTGCTTCTTCCCCTCTCTTCCCTCATCCCATTCCTCCTCTTCCTTCGCCTGCTACTACAACTATTCTTGTTGATATGATAATTAATTCGTATCCTTGCGGTTGTTATTGTTACATCGGGGGAGATAATAAATATAACACGGCAGAAACAACTGAAAACAAATAAATTCAGCAACGAGGCGAAGAGAAACACATACGCGCACACACATACAGATAAACACCCACACGCAAACATATAATCTAAAACAGGAATATATACAAAAACCAAGCAAAAATGAAATAAACGCTCAGTAAAATGAACTGACGAAGAAAAACAAAACATTCTCAAACAAAAAAATACCCACTGCAGAGAGGTTGTTTTGGAATTTAGATATGGAACTTAAGCAAGTATATTCACTTTCATGCCACTACCATCAACAACACCATCACTCACTCAATCTGTAATAGTTGCATTTCAATAAATATATAAAAAGTTAAAATTAAAAAAAAATGATATTTATATGGTGAGTGCGAGCAACTTTTTGAACTCAATATAACCTTTTTCTCACGCACACAAACACACACAACGCTCACACACATGTACACGCGCAGGTATATTGAGCAGAATTAAAACACACACACGATCATAAACATACTTAAAGTCTAACATAATTTCCTAGGCTTAAAGTTTTTTAGATATTCACGCATCTATACAAAGGCATACATATAAGCACACACATGCACACCACACACAAGCATATCTATGCGTATGTATATTATTGTATGTGCGTATGTATGTATATGCATGTTTGTGTACACACACAGACGCACGTACATATATGCACACATACACACACACAAACACACACACACACACACACACACACATATATATATACATATATATATATATATATATACATATACATACACATATATACATATCTAACTGTATATATACGTACATAATACATATATATATATATATATATATATATATATATATATATATATATATATATATATATATATATATATATATATATATATATATATATATATATATACATATACATACACATATATACATATCTAACTGTATATATATACATACATAATACATATATATATATATATATATATATATATATACAAACAAATATATATATATATATATATATATATATATATATATATATATATATATATACTCTCTCACACACAAAGAAAGAAACATATGTTTGTGTATGTGTTCTTACACGTAGGCATATGCACACATACAAACATTTTCCCCAAATCCGCTTTTCTTCTTTCATCTTAACTAGCACTACACATCCCACTATGAAATTTTGCTTTGTTCTCAGTTTAATCCTTTAAAAATACACTACTATTCGCACACCGACACACATATATTTATATACATGCATACACATGTAGTGCTTCTTTTCTGTTCTCAATTTAGCTCATTAAAGAACACAAATACACACTCAATTATAAATACGCACAAATTCATAATATTTCAGATATTGTTTGGATGTTAACCTTTTAAATCCAAGCACCGCATGTGCACACAGATTACTCGCATGCTTACACGCAAACACATAACACATACATATACGCACACCTATATTGAAACCTCAGAATATATTCAGATGGACATTCACACTCCACTTTCATATAGGCGTTACAAACCGAACAAACATACATATATATATACACACACTTTATCGTACACATAGACCTGCACCACTCAGTACGATTACACAGATACAACCCAACACGCTGCACGAGTACACATATAAGCACCAACGATGTGCACACTTACACACAACTAGCATGCAGATATAAACATGTCACACAGCGTCAAAATATGATATTCATGGCCCAGAATATCTAAATAATTTTATGTTTGCCTTCCTAATTTAGTTGTTTTTATTGTTGCCTTTATATATAAAAGGCAAACTATGTGATATGTGATACACAACTGCGTCAGAACTAGGATTCTTACAAATGTATAAGCAGCATTTTGAGATGAGCCATTTAAGTAGAGTCAGTTCAATGTTTAATGGAAATTTAAGAGATCTGTTGGGTATGTATGAAAATTGCAGATATTGGAATATGTAGGGTGTAATGCATTCTATTTTTAACAAATGGGCCAATCTTGTTGGCTTTTTTCTCGTCTTTTAATGGCGTAGGCTGATGAGGACTAAGTCTGATGAGGCCTTTCGAGAGATGTAGCAAGAAGGGAAAGAAGGAAAGAGCTTGTCGCTGGTTGAGCACCTCATCAAAGGACATGAGCGTTTACTTCTACAGCTTTCCACTTTTAATATCCACTAGTTTTTTTTCAGTTTTGATTGACTAGAAACTATAGCAGAAAGTACATACATATCTTAAATTGGATAAATGCATACCTAAAGGGAGATAAAGAGATACATCTCTAAAGTGGAATCAAACACGAAGCCACAAGTTTATGAAGTAAATTTATTAACCACACTGGGCATATCTCTGCTCACACATACTTGTTGGCACCTAGGCATTCGTGTCTACGTTCAATTCGTGGGCATATATTGGTATTTGTAACTGTTTTTAAGTTTCATGTTGACGCTGATGATTTAAGACTTATGAACATACATGCAAGCCCTGATCCTCCCATTATTTAAATCTCAGGAACGGTGCCATAAGGATTATGAAGACAATATGTACTGTCTTTTTAGATGTGTCTGTGCACGATTTTGATGCAATTTTTAGACTCCTTTGTTGTCTTATATCTTTTTGAAATAAGGCCACCTGGGAATCTAAACTAATTTCAGAGACTTTGCTCATCAGAAGCAGCTGATTATACTTACCGTCATTTCCCATAAAAATAGTTTAATTTGATCTTCACATGATGGTCCCGTTTCTTTTCCAGATGCTCTCTCTCTCTCTCTCTCTCTCTCTCTCTGATCACATTATTCAATGCTTGTATTTTTAGAAACCGCGTGTGTGATGTATCGAATGAATGTCTGCTAATTATAGCAAATCCATCGACCATGCGTAAAATCTTTGCTGATTTGTAGCTGTGGGTGGTGCCATGTTGAATATACCTTTGTGTTGTCGTTGTTTCTATTGTAACATACGTCATTTTTTTTTCAAGTCAAGCTGAGATAAAAACTATGTTTAATATGACTACTAAATCTATTTTCCTTTCAGTTAGTCTATCTAGGAACGCATTTAAAGTGAGTAAAGTTTAGATTAGCAAGTGTTCCTAATAACATGAGTATCTAAGCTAATGAAGCATTCGCTTCTTGAAGCATTCGCTGCTTGAAGCATTCACTGCTTGAAGCATTCGATGCTTGAAGCATTCGCTGCTTGAAGCATTGTAATATCTACGATTCAAAGCGTTAGCTTTCTATGCTAACTACTACTCCGCTTGCAGGAACAATTAGCACTGTTAATGTAATTCCCTATCCAGTGTAATTTTTATTGTCAATCTCCTTAAAATTACAGAGACTAGAGAAAATTGATCGTTCACTAAATTTCTGTTTTATGAAAGAAATGATGATAATTTAAATTAGTAGAAAGCCCTACCTTCTAGTAGAGTATCATTCAATGTATCTGAGCACATATTAAAACAGGATCCAGGTTAAGTGGTGGCGGTCTGTGTCGGCAAAAATTATGCAGTGAAGTTCGTGATATGCATAAATTTCTATGCTTATCCAACATTACTTTCAATCTTGTGTTCTTCCGTCTATAAATGATAATAATAATAATAATAATAATAATAATAATAATGATAATAATAATAATGATAATAATGATAATAATAATAATAATAATAATAATAATAATAATAATAATAATAATAATAATAATAATAATAATAATAATAAGGGATTGTTTCAACTCACAGAACAGAGACTATGTGATCAAACTAGAGCAATAAGAAAAAAATTGTTGGTTCACAGAAGTAGAGCTCGAAGCTATCAAAAGACGGGTCATGGAAAAGAGCAGCAGAGATAACAATGGATATATAGTTCTTACTAATAAGAGTAATCCCATAGCACAGGAAAGAAGCAATGGTAGTTTACTTGATGAGAGAGAAAAACAGACAATAAAATGGCGACATGACAGATGAACTAAAGAAATGCAAAAGAAATAGACAGAGAAAAATCCCAGCAAGGATTGACAAACTCAGGACTCAAAGCAGAGACTGAAGGATTTTTAATTGCAGCACAAGACCAAAGCCTCCCCACCAGAAATTATCAAAACATATAATGAAAAGAAACAAGTAACTGCAGAATATGTGGGGATAGACAAGAAACAATAAATCATATTATCACTGGCTGCCCAGTCCTGGCTAAGAAGGAATATATTCACAAACACGACAGAACTGGGACCTACGTACACTGGAAGCTATGCCAACACTATGGAATAACAACAGAAAAAAGATGGTATAGGCACACGCCAGAAAATGTCACAGAAAACGAGAAAGCAAACATACTCTGTGATATTCCAATACACACAGAAAGAGAAATTAAGGCCAATAGGCCAGATATAGTTGTCAGAGATCATGAAGTAAAAACATGCTTTCTAATTGATGTATCAATACCAGCAGATGACAACGTTTCTCTAAAAGAAATGGAGAAACTTTCAAAATACAAAGACCTGGAAATAGAGGTAACTCGAATGTAGAATCTAGAAACAGAAACAATTCCTATCATAGTGGGTGCATTAGGTATGATAAAAAAATATTCAGACAAATACATAACAAAAGCACCAGGACTTACAAGTATATATAACAAAGAGAAAATTGACTACTGGGCACTGCACACACCCTACGCAAAACACTTTCAATACAGTAACCATAGGAGCATCACAGCAAACCATAGAACATACCCAAGTCACACAGAGCTGCGCTCGGTAGTGAAGTGAAAGCACGCTATAAAAATAAAACTACTGAATAATAATAATAATAATAATAATAATAATAATAATAATAATAATAATAATAATAATAATATAGCTCATTTGTGCTGAATAGTTATTTATGATGTCAATATTATTAGAAATGGTGATGATGGGGAGGAGGAGGCGGATGAAGAGGAAGGAGAGCAAGAGATAGTAATTGATCATCCTCGTAAGTAATAACAGGGTGGCATAGTGATGTACTCTAAGTTGCTGTTAAGACGTATCTGGATTGTAAATCACTTGAGGATGATGATGAGTGAATAGATTTGAGTGATTAAAGATCTTTAGGTGATGTGATGGAGAATAAAGACATATGAAATGCTATACTGCACGCCATATGTAAATGATGATGATGATGATGATGATGATGATGATGATGATGATGATGAAGTGAAGTGGAGTAGGAGGGGGAGGAGAATGCTCATAATACTGGAGAGAAGGAGGGAAAATTGGAGAAGCAGAGGAGGCGGAACAGGTTATCGTCATGCTTGAGCCAACTATGATGACGAATTTAACTAAAATCTTGATGGTGCAGATGAGAGGTAGTAGGAGTAGGCAGAAAGGAGATATGGCGTAATAATGTTTGAGTTATTTAACCCAAGGTGAACCCTGATCATGTATATCTAATCAAATGTATTTCATCAACACTAATGTTATTTCACCTTTCGCATATAGTAAATCTAGGATTACCTTTTACCAATGTGCCTGTATATATTGTTGCAGTAGTTACTGAGTTGATGGGAGATTTTGATTACTATTTTTAGCCTCCATTTTAACTGTTCCTCGTTGGAACTCGGTAAAATCTTTTGTTATTCAATACGCTTGGGTCGACTTGGCGATACTGGTGATGTAGATGGCAAGAATGTTGCTGCTGCTGCTATTAAAGGTGATTATTCGGATGATGATGATAAAGATGGTAGCTATGATGGTGTTTCCCTCTATCACCATGATTAACAATACCTTTCTAAATCTGTGAAAAGCAATTATATGCTCTAGATACGTATTACACGATTAAGTTATTTGAATTATAACATGAAAAAATATCACGGCATTTTTTTGTATTTTAGTAATTAGTAATCACTCTGCATGAAGACGTGTTCTATTTTCATTTTAATACCTTTCAGCTGTTAATTTGTTTTTCGTGCATTGCTTATGTTTCTTCTTGAGTTTATTTTGGTTTGTCTTCTAGTAATTCTTCAGTCCAAATGGCATCGAATATTGACATTTGATTACAATAAATTTTGTCTTTCTTTGGCGCGTGGAAGTATTGTGACAGTATCTTGTTAGGTTTGTCGAATTACGTTTTAGACTTAAGCCATTAACCTCCATTCCATTGCTCTTACTGATTCGCTCAATGCCTCATTGTTCTAATCTCTTTCTATGTCTATATTTTCTCGTTTTACCTTTTCTCTCAAGAAAAATATTCTACAATGCCTTCTCTTTATTTCCAAATGTCTTCCACCACTATTTTGATGCTATGTACGAATTAATGTTTCATTCTTACTCTCCTTCAATCACCTATTTTCTATTCCAGCATGATCCTCTAAGTTCCCTACCTGTATTGTAAACTCCGGTCTTTCATCTTTCTTCTTTCCTCTCTTATTCGGGCTTTCTGTTTCTTTCACCCCACACACTCCAGTTCTTGTATTACACTGTGCAAATCTGATAAATTTTCTTGCTTGATAACATAATGCTGGTGATAATAGTGACCGTGGCTGAAGTAACAGTAGTTGTTTTTATTGTCGCATTGTTGTTGATTGTGTGCCATGTTAGTGATGGTGAATGACTCTATCAAATTTCAGTGGTAATAGCGTAGATTATGCATGGGCAACCGTTTTCGAGAAGCAAGCCGCATGAAACATGGATCCCCATCAGTTAGGGCTCACTACTAAAAAATACAATCTAATTTTACGTTGGTGTGACAATCAGAAAGTTCGGGGGGGGGGGGGGCTCATTTTGCACATGACTGGCGTGGATAGTAGCTCTTACCGCTCTTGCACAGATTGCTAAGAGAATACCATTTGTAGCTCTGTAATTATCAGTAATTTTATTATTTTTACTGCTACTTCTACTACTACTACTACTACTACTACTACTACTACTACTACTACTACTACTACTACTACTACTACTTTAAATAACCCTTATTAGAAAATTACAATTATTGACGTAGTGACAAGTTAACCAGAAACAGTCATGTAATAAACACATATTAAAGCAACGAATTAGAAATAAATGCAAACTTAATTAATAGTTTTAAGGAAACGAATGTTTATTTGCTTTGGTCACTGAAGATTAATTAAAACTTCATAATAGCAAATGATGCGGAATATAAACAACTTCTCGGTGAATTTCCTGTTAAGTTTCAATTGCTCGAGCAATTATAATGTTACTTATGGCATGAACTACCGTAGCCTTTAAAAGTTTGCAGTCGCTTTCCCTTTCTCATTTACCTTCCCCTGCCTCTTTTTATTCAACTACTTTTTTCTCTATGCAAGCCTTTATATTTTCATCCGTTCAATGAAACAATCTATTAATGATATTTCGTTATAAACGTACCACAAAAAGTGCATTGGGATTCCACTCTTAATCTATAGCTGCGTTGCTCGTCTTTTATGATGGAAATTAAGCGACAAAATAATGTAGGACCCGAGGAAGGCTTCACAGTCGGAATATGTGTTACATTTTTGACAGGTGTTTAATGATTCTTCGATTCAATGCTAGGTTCCGTTTTATATATTTTGTTTTGATCTGGGGAGGATCACTAGGCAAATCATAAACACACACACAATTTCACTGTTTTTATTATTAGTCCATTGTGCAACGATTTAACCAAAAGTAAGCGGCACAAAACTTTTGTGCTACTTACTTTTTATGCAATTCAGCTATGTGCGCACTTTTTCTGAAAATTCTAACTTGGTAATATTTTGGTATTATTAAAATACGTTTATTGTTTTTATTATTTTGTGTATTTTATGTATTGATAGAAAGATAAATAGGATGACTGTCTTTATTTGTTGAGTACATTCAGTGCATTCTATATTGTACTGAATTGAACAAAATATTCATCCGGCCCACGCTTGGCATTCTTTTAGCTATATCTGGCCCACTATGAAAAAAAGTTTGATTTAACCAATCAAATCAAGGATTGATTATTCGATCAATCAGTCAGGTTTATCAAAGTATTGAGACAGCCCTGATGCAGGGTGACAAAAGTACTTTGACAAAACTAGGTAACTGATTGATCCGACGATTAATCGGACAATTCATAATAATTGGTTAAACTTTTGCGTAAAAAAATTCATAGATTCAAATTTCTCGGATCGCAACTTTCCAGAATATTTAGAATGTGTTGAGAGATGTTTTGCTTCGTAGTGACGACGAATATACTCTTTCATAACAGCAACACTTTCGTTCCATATCAGGTAATTAGCTTTCTGGTCGTTTGTTTCCACAAAGAAGTACTTTTCTCCCCATTCTTTATTGAAAATGCGACATTCATCATCAAACTTTCTCTTCTTAATGGCCATAACGATGGATGAAGAATAAACAAAAGCAGTATTAGGCCTCGGCTTCAGATATTCTCGTTTTAATTGTAATCACTAATAACTGACTAGCCAGAGGCACACGTGATGTAGTACCGTAATTATTATGGCGCGTGAAATACATAGCGCTTGACGTAACTGACTCAGTATACATAAAACATGCGTAATCTAAGAAGTGTAAGAAGCAGTAGAAAAGCATGTTCATTTTTTCCAGCATACTACGGTGGGCCGGACAAATTGACGTCGCGGGCCGTAGTTTGGTGACCCATGGGTTAAATGATTACTCAACTGATTTCTAGTAATAAAAACTGAAATAAAATCATCGTCTGTGTGTTTATTAACGGAATAATGACCTACTGGTATACAACAAAATCTCTGCCAATACGCTTGTTTACATTAAGAGTTTTACAAACCAAATACAAAACTGAAAAGTTTTTACATATATTATTAAATATACGAACAAATATTTACACACATACAAACACACGCACACTCAAACACACACACAATATATACATACATACATATATCTATCTATCTGTCTATCTATCTATCTATCTATCTATCTATCTATCTATCTATCTATCTATCTATCTATCTATCTATCTATATACAAGAAATGAGGGCAGGGAATCGTCAATTAATAATAGAATTAATAATTAACAATTTTGCCAAGTAGGGCTGAAGATTGGAATAGTGAAATTTTTCGTTCACTTAACCATGAAACGATTCGTACCCAATTAACTAAAGGCTTGTTTTGTTTGTGCTTTTCCCTCCGGTTTTTTGTTCTATGTGTGCCATAAATATCGCCATCCGTTTTAGAGAAAAATTTGTAGTTTAGAATCAGTAGTTCTTTGACTGCTATTTCTGAATTTTCAGTATGTTGGAGAAGCAACTCAATTGCTAATCCCTTATATTTATGATATCTATATATCTATATATATATATATATATATATATATGACAGCCGCTGGATATATATATATATATATATATATATATATATATATATATATATATATATATATATATATGACAGCCGCTGGATATATATATATATATATATATGTATATAATCATAAATATATAGGGATTGACAGTAACCTGCTTCTCCAACATACTGAGAATTCAGAAATAGCAGTCAAAGAACTACTGATTTCAAAACTACAAATTATTACTCCAGATTGATAGCGATATTTTTGATACACACAGAACAAAAAACAATAGAGAAGAGTAAAAACCCTCGCCTTTCGTTAATTTAGTACAATTGTTTCACAGTTAAGAGTACATAATACTCTATTCTGATCTTCAGCTAAATATTCTAATAAATTTGTTAATGTCTAAATAACTCACGTTAATTTTGACCATGTGAACATCAATACCACGTGAAGAAGACGTTAAGAAATTTATCGGCCAGCAAGTTCAAAATCTCTCGCCCTAATGAATTTCAATTCAGTGTATATCAGAAATAGTCCCGTTTAGGAAGGAGACTCGTACGAATTCCTGCGGTATAACTATCCACCTTGGAGTTATTATTAAAATATAGATATGCAGGGCAGGGAATCATCAATTAGTAATAAAATTAATAATTAACGATTCTGCCGGGTAGCTCAGTATGAAAAAAACCGCAGGAATTCGTACGAGTCTCCTTCCTAAACGGGACTATTTCTGATACACACTGAATTGAAATTCATTAGGGCGAGAGATTTTGAACTTGCTGGCCGATAAATTTCTTAACGTCTTCTTCACGTGGTATTGATGTTCACATGGTCAAAATTAACGTGAGTTATTTAGACATTAACAAATTTATTAGAATATTTAGCTGAAGATCAGAATAGAGTATTATGTACTCTTAACTGTGAAACAATTGTACTAAATTAACTAAAGGCGAGGGTTTTTACTCTTCTCTATTGTTTTTTGTTCTGTGTGTATCAAAAATATCGCTATCAATCTGGAGTAATAATTTGTAGTTTTGAAATCAGTAGTTCTTTGACTGCTATTTCTGAATTCTCAGTATGTTGGAGAAGCAGGTTACTGTCAATCCCTATATATTTATGATTATAAATTTTACCGAAAAAGGTTTTTTTCATACTGAGCTACCCGGCAGAATCGTTAATTATTAATTTTATTACTAATTGATGATTCCCTGCCCTGCATATCTATATATGTATATATATATATATATATATATATATATATATATATATATATATATATATATATATATATATATATATATATATATATATATATATATATACATATATATATATATATATATATATATATATATATACATATATATACATATATATATATATATATACATATATATATATATATATATATATATACATATATATATATATATATATATATATATACATATATATATATATATATATATATACATATATATATATATATATATATATATATATATATATATATATATATATATATATATACATATATATATATATATACATATATATATATATATATATATATATATATATATATATATATATATATATATATATATATATATATATATATATATATATATATGTATATATATATATATATATATATATATATGTATATATATATATATATATATATATATATATATATATATATATATAGTGGAGGCGCAATGGGCCAGTGGTTAGGGCAGCAGACACGCGGTCATAGGATCGCGGTTTCGATTCCCATACCGGGCGTTGTGAGTGTTTATTCAGCGAAAACGCCTAAAGCTCCACGAGGCTCCGGCAGGGGATTGTGGGGAACCCTGCTGTACTCTTTCACCACAACTTTCTCTCACTCTTACTTCCTGTCTCTGTTGTGCCTGTAATTCAAAGGGTCAGCCTTTTCACACTGTCACGCTGAATATCCCCGAGAACTACGTTAAGGATACACGTGTCTGTGCTCAGCCACTTGCACGTTAATTTCACGAGCAGACTGTTGATCGGATCAACTGGAAACCTAGTCGTCGTAACCGACGGAGTGCTAACGACTATGTATGTATGTATGTATGTTATAAATGGGGATATGTTTCTGGAGGCTCTGTGACTCGAGCAAAATTTCATTGTGTAGTTTTCTGTTCCTATGTCGAATTAATACTCTTGATATCAAAAACGTATTCAACTAGTGACTGGTGGTATTGGACCTGTAACAAGAGGTGTTGTGATTCGTAATCCCATATTACATACATGCACATGAACCTGCGTGCACACACACAGACACATATACACAAATATATGACAGCCGCTGGATATTTGGATATTTTACCAATGCTATTCTCACTGTGATACGTTATGATAATTTAGACTTAACCTATATCGTTGTATGGTAACGTTCGAACTACTACTAGCTCTTGTAAACCAGTACATCATATCCCATAATTCGATGGTCGGTGACTAAACAGATCCGCACAATTTATTGTGAAATGGGTTTGTAGGAAAGTATGGCTGAAAGAGTGATTTGGCTATTATTTCTAAGAGGACGAGCGACCACGAAAGGCCTCCATTGTTGGCTCTCGTATATTAGTTGTAACAGTAATTGGATGAATAAGCTTTCAATACTCATATTTTATAACTCTACAAGAGTACAAGTCTACAAATGCTTAGTAATCAAACGATCATGTGTCTGGTCACAGGGTCTTCGAAATGAATACCATATGTATATGCGAAGTAGATTATCATTTCATATTTTTTATAAATAAGATTTGTTGGCAATTGTTGGCAGATATTTGGTTTTAGTATATCTTAAGGAGTAAATACAAATATCCCGTAATCACGTTATCACGTGACCAACCAGAATATCAAATGTTGTTACAGATCGCTGTCACAATGGGCTTTGCATAGTTATAGCCTTCGAATGATGCCATTTCAATGGCTAAGCGAACAGACTAACATCCCTCACTGAGAGTGGTGGTCGTGGTGGGGAGACTAGAGCAACGTGAAATTAAGTGTTTTACACAACAACACAACACGCTCAACAACACAACCCACGATCGTTTGATCGTGAGTGCAACAACCTAATTACCAGGCCACACATTTTCAAAATACAAATATAAAATGTTTAAATCTTCCGTAATCCGGAGTCGTTTGTAAGTGATTTTCTGTAACGCGGTGCTAAGCTGACGTATCATAGGCCTATCCACAGATCAAATTTCAATCAATTGCAGAACACAAAGTGTTTTTGGAAAAGCACCGAGAAGGCTATAAGCGGGGTCTACATCAACAATAGCAATAGTAATAACAGGACGAAAGACAACCTGAAGATTCTAGAGAAATGTATTGCTGCTACAAAGAACTATCTTGACGTATAAAATCCCTTTCTCTCTCAAAAGAAAAAAAGAACGATAAAAACAGACGCATCTAAAGCATCCGGAACGTATCTCTTCTGCTTAATACACTCATTCCCAAAATATACAAAGCTTACACCCGGAATATATATGTATATATATATATATACACTGTATGTATATATATATATATATATATATATATATATATATATATATATATATATATACACACACATACAGGGTATCCCCCAACAATGTATACACACTTTAAATAATTGTGAAGTAGGTGTTTAGTAAAATACATTTCATTTTCAAAATTTTATAGAATCTGCAGACATTATTTCATTGTTTCGTCAACACCTATTTTCAAACTGACGTCCGTTCTGGTCCAGGCACTGCTGACAACGAGAAGGAATGGAATAGCAAACATCACGAAATAATTCGTTTGGTCTTTGTGTGCATTCTCGTTCAATGGCTGCTCTAAATCAGCGACTGTTGTAGGTTTCATAGCATACTCTTTGTCTCTTAGGTATCCCCATACAAAAAAAGTTTAGTAGTTTGAGGTCTGGTGAACGCGGAGGGTATTCAACAAAACCCCTTCGTCCAATCCGTCTGTTTTGCAAGATCTCATCAAGGAAGGATCTAACATCACGATGGTAGTATGAAGTTGCTCCATCTTGCTGAAATTAAAACTCTTCATCTTCAAAGTCTTCTGTAATGCTTGGCATGACAGGCTGTTGCAGCAAGTTCAAATAAACGGGACCAGTAACAGTAGCGTAAAAAAAGAATGGTCCAATTAATCTTCTTGATGATAAACCACACCACTCTAACTTCTGGTAAATTAACATGTTGTTCCACCGCAGATTCTCAAGTCCTCAGAAGGTGCAATTGTGGTGGTTAATTGAACCATTTAATTTCAATGTGGTATCATCATTCTTTGTTGAAAAGTGTGCATCTTCTACACATCGTGCCAAGTACCACTCACAATACATCACTCTTCGGTCTGGATTATCTCCATGAATAGCAAGGACTAATATTGGAACCTAACTTTTCCATTAACGCTTCAAAATGCGTTGGACAGACTATTATGAAATACCTACCTCACGACTTGCTTGCTGCACGAATTTTCTTGGACTGTGGCGATACGGTTCCAGCACCCCTTCTTGGTTTGTGAGTATTGTCGATGTTCGTGGTCTTTCGGAACGCTTCTCGTGGACATTCTGCACAGTTCCATCGGCTTCGAACTCATCTCTAATTCGAGTGATGGCAAGTCAGGCTGGTGAATCTGTTTGAAAGTCTCTCCTAAACTGTCCTTGCACTTCAACTGCGTTTTCACACTTCCAGTAGCATTTTAAAATTAATTTCCTAGTCAGTTTGGGAAAATGTAACGTAAAATTTAACCCATTGTCCAAATTTGTAGAAGTGAATTTGAACTTATGATTTAAAAGTTGTTCCAGAAGCTTAGCCACTTGTTTATTTCTACTCCACTCAAACTCCAGATATTACATATTACGCAAGCAATATAATTTCCCTAGACAGTTGGCACTTTATTATTCATAGACATAAAAACATGAGGTGATAAATTTAACTCAATCCATGGAACAGCTAACCTGTTGCAGTCATACGAAGGTAATATTAACGAGATAATTATATAATTATGCATAAATATTTTTTTATGTTATCAAAATAGCGTGTGAAGACACTCTGGCAGAAATATAGAAACTATTTAAAATTATACATAATTAATACAAGACACAAGAGAAAATGTAATACTTCGCTCAGGCAAAGCAGCAAAGAATCACTAATCAAATTGAATGAACGTTAGAAAGTTGCATAGGAAATTATGCTATCAACAATTAACAAGATAATTATAAAACAACAGAAATAAAGTTAAAACACAAGACACAAATTTACCTTGGAGGGGAAAATCTGTAGACTACAGAGGATTAACCAACCTATACTGAACAAAGTAAACAATCTGCATAAGATAGCGTATATAAACAGAATAAATAAAGATGCGATTTCAAACGAACATTATATCTGCTTTGCATGATGATACGAATAATATAACGATTAATAACAATGACGACGACGACGATGATGATGATGATGACAATGATGATGATAAAGAGAAGTTTGGCGATGATAAAACATTTAATGCTTTATTTATTAATTTGTGTATTGTGAGTGTCCTGTTCATTTGAGTAAAGTTTTAGTAATTTGTCAGAGAAGTCTTTGTGTTTAATATTCATCATTTCAAGAAGTGCTAACAATTACATTTAAAGATGCATGTTGTTCACAATTTTTAAAATTGCATCCCAAACCATGAGAACACATTACTCGAAGCCTCTTATGGCGTGCGTTATTTCTAAGTAATATATGTGAACACTGAAAATGTACCTCGAAGGTTATTTTGAGTAGATAAATCATTAAAGTGTGTAAGATGTGGAATATTGATGTTTATGTAGATTTAGTTCATACTTCTATTTAAGTCTTAGGAAGAGAAGAAAGGGCAACACTCAACGCCTGTTTTCCGTGTCTTCTATACTGTTGAAAGATCTCAAAAGGAATTATGTTTCATAGACGTTCCAAGATACCGAACTGTCCCCAGGCTCCAAATCTGTTTCGAATACTTTTAGTTAGGTTTACATTGTTAAAGACACCTATGGGCTAGCGTTAAATGAGGTAAAATATTAAATCTTCAATCCGGAATATATGCTAGAATACACTTACCTAAGGTACAGGGATATGAATCAAGTAACTGTGAAGCAAACTTTTTAACCAAATGACAATGACTCCATCCATAAACTGCATACGTTTCTTTATACCTGACCAGTTATGTTTCACCAATGTCTAGGATGATTCTGTATTTTAAAGAAGTCCATCGATAATAAAGAACTCTCTAAACGGTGTAACACACTTCTCAACAGTGAGTAGATTTATTGAGAACAATATAAATCAAAACACTATTGGATGGATAGATCGCAAAACAAGTTATTTAATGAAAATAGTTTCATTTACT